>NW_028278970.1:0-149634 GCF_059751315.1 Micrasema longulum
TTTTAAATTATTATTTTGCCCCAAGAAAAAGTAAAATAATATTGTGTATGAAATGAATGAGCCTGCGACAATATAAAAAAAAGGAATCAATATCAACAATATTTGCCAGTTGTGAACTTTTTTTTTGGTGAGTATTTCAAGAAACTCCATTATGATTTTGCTGTCTCGCCTGCAAAAATTTAGATGAATACAATAATCACTACATACATATTATTGTAGGTAGGTATGATTATGTTTTTATGGGTTGTTATGCTGTAAATGGATTGTTCTTGCTGATTTAGGAACAGTATTGCAGAATTATTCATCATCTAGACAGTGGCTCTTCAGGCAAAAAACGAACGCAAAATGAGGAAATCATACGATTTTGCCATTTTAAAACTAATGTTTTTTTTTTAAATCGCGCAGTAATAAAAAAAAGCTTGTTTGCATGAAACCCGGTTGTGGAAAAAAAAAAATAATAAAAAATTAGTGGTTAAAAACAAAGTTGTTTTATTTATTTTATTGGAATAATAATCTATTATGATAGAAAAAATTAACACTTGACTGGAATGATGCTGGCTAAAACATTAACTACATTTTTTACTTAAAACAATAAATTATTAGAATATCTTTATTTTTTGTACTATTTTCAAATAAGTATGCGACTCCAGTGTGTCAAGAATCAAGTTGTAATAAAATTGATTTAGAGCCGTCAATCTGAAGTCCATTACGCTACCAATGGAGCAATGGATCATAAAATTATTGACACTTATCTTTTTTTAAATCCAAAATTAAAAAAAAATAGAATCCTATCAAATAAGCCTCATATAAATTTTCTTAACACGTCACTTTTGCCATAAGAAAAGAATTAGTAAAATTGTTTAATTATGGCAATAGGTACATAATAACTGGACTGAATAGTGTCACCTAGGTACTTCAGGGAGATTTTCAAGGTAAGAAACCCCTATATAATACTTGACTATATAATGGCAGGTATACATGTAAAGCTACATATTTTAATATGAGCAAATGTTCCAACCATAGAATTATAATATAACAGAAGGCGCGTAGAACCAAGTTTGTATGCATTGTACTGTGTCCAAAAGTCCCACCTCTACCCGACATCCTGCCTGCGTGCATGTGTGAAGTGGCCGCATAATGTTGCCAGACCGTGAATAATTTGTTATCATAACACAAATATAAGGTAATTTTGTGTTATGTTATGTTTTACCAAAAAAAATATTTTACTGTCTAGAAACGTAAAAAAGTCATTCAATAATCATTTAGTAATCAAGTAAATTGATCCATTTAATATTTTACGATATTAAACAGAGATAATAGAAAGCCGAGTAAAAAATTCAACTACCCTGGCAATACTAACAAAATGTCCACCTAATTTTATTTAACAATCTGAGAGTTAATAGCAAATAATATTATTTGTGAATTCGCTTCTTACACATGAAATGTGATCCCACCGTATTCCCTTTTCATCCCAATAGTATTTTGACAATTACGAACGACATAACACGACATAATTGAATTTAAATCGGCAGTTGTGCACTAAGCGACGTCTACAGAATACCAAATAGCCAAAATGTAAAGCTACTCATTTATGAGTAGTTTAGTCGGCATCAGTTTGATACGCGGTTTCTGGACTATTATAATTCCATGATCCCAACAAAATTGGCATATTTACATACATTGTCCCCCAAGCTCCTCCCGGTGTACTTAAAATAAAATATACAATACCACAATATGAAATCTAATCTCAGATTAATGCTCCTGTGTTATTATGCGGTGGAACCGTTTGAGAATATTTGTAAATATTCTGCTAATAAAATTAAACTGAAACTTTATTACTCAAAACGGCCATGATGTTAAAAAAATACTTATTTTCATTCTTAAGGATTTGATTTGACCAAAGGCACTTTGATCTTTTTATCGTGACAATGCACAGATGGCGTTAATAATTATTCCCACATCAGACGAGGCCAATGCGCTGTGGACATGTGAAGATGCAATGGAATAGTTGAAAATATCTCCGCGATGCTACTGACTTGTCAAGGACACAATCAAGGGTCATAATATATTAATAATTGGGATAACTTATTAATTATAAAACAAGAGATTTATATCTTTATATAAGTACCGTCACTCTTTTGCAAATATCTCGGAGGTGCGTGATGTGCGTGCCTTTTTCTTCAAAGATCACATTATTCTTTACGCCGGTACTTGCGGAACAATGCTTCCCCCAGTAAGAAGAACATCTCCACCAAGACTTGAATGTGCATCTTGACGTCCTATGGCGGCAGAATGTAAAACCGTCAACCATCAACAATGTCTTGTTTTTAACATATATGAATTTGGCTGCAACAGAAGAAAAATTGTTATATACATTGATAAATATTATCACTATCAGTCATATACGCAAAACAATTTCTTTTCAACTTTTGTTATTGCTTTCATATTTTCAATATTCCTTACTGTAATATGAGTACCAATACTGTATTTGCTGAAGGGAATTTTAGAACCAATGTCGACATCTACTCTCTATCTCACATCTTAATTTAATTCTGTGCCCAATACGTCTACCTGAATCATGTTATGTTTTTACAATGGACAGAGGTTCATTGTTTTATGTTCTGACTAGCTATGAATAGTGGTTTTTATTTTTGCACCACAACAGGCCAAAAAGCCCAATTACAGTGGTTTTTTTTTTAAAATTTTATTTTGTACATATTAAGGCTTTACTGACAGAATGCATTATTTTTGGTTATTGTTTGCTCTTCTTATGAAGATTTTAGCATTTTTCACCTAGTAAAACTAAATTTTTTATCCTAATAACGAATACTCTTTAATGATTGAATTTAATTTTTTTTTAGAGTGGAGGCGTATAAAAAAAAAAAAAAGGCTATTTAAATAAATTATCAGTTTTTTTTTCAAAATAACAACCCACTAAGTCTCTATCTTAGAGTCTTGTCAGCAGCTGAGAAAGAGGAGATATGGAAGGAAGTCATGTAAATACACCACAACATCCAGACACTGGAAAAAATAATCTTTCTTGGATTTTCTTTCTTACAACAGGAGGGAATTGAATTTGCGATGCCAGTTCCACAGTTGGCCATCTATAAATACTCAATGAGACATACTATCAATACCTTCTGATATCAAATAATCACTTACCAAGGATCTATAGAACTACTGATAGCATAATACTGACACTCTAATTTGCTTAATTTATAATGTGATTATCAATTTATGACTTTTAAAAAATATATTCTTTCAGTTTTTCACTTTAACTATTTTCTGTGGTTAAAATGAAGTGAAAATTATAATTAATTAAAAATAATAACCCTGTCTTTTTTGTAACAATCCCTCATAATCTCAGTTAGTGAATTAACAATAGAATGAAACACATTTCATTTTCTTCTTTCCACATCCGCCCCTCCAGGACACCCTTCTGCTAGCCAGAACTCTCGCCTTCTCTCATGTTAATCCCCTGTCTCTTAGTTCCCAAGCCGCAAAATTGTCATCGACAAGAAGAGGCAACTTGGGTTTAGGTTCTCCTGAGACATGCACAGCACATGTCTAAGCCAAGTCCACCACCGATTATAGGAGGCTGCTGCGTCCATTCTCGGACTTCAATGTTAGCTATGAAATAGAACCACCTTATGCCTAATATTCTCTTCAAGCACTTACTCTCAAAATTCAGAAGTTTGGCATTTTGAGTTTTGGTAAGGTGCCAAGATTCGCACCAATATAGGAGTAGTGACTTCTTCTTCTTTTTCTTCTTCGTCAGCCTTTTGTCCTCTACTGCTGGATATAGGCCTCTTGACATTATGCAAGAATTGAATAATCGGCATTCAGTTTTGGCTGAGTATAGACTAGAGTTCCAGACAAGATGCATCGCGTTAAATGTTGCTCCAGGAATTCCTAGGTGGGTTGCGAGCTCTTTGTGCATGCCACCATTTTCAGTTATTTATTTATTTTGTTCATTAACGCCCAAGGGGCATTAACAAAAAAAAAATACATGCTAACATACTTAAAAATAAAACACAAAAATACAGAAAAAAGATGTGAAATCCCAGGTATTTAAAGCTGTCAACATTCTCGATCCTCTGCCTATTATTAGAGAGAGGCTGATCAGGGTCAGGACAGGATTGATTGCACATAATCTAGGTCTTTTGACATTCCAATTTATTGAAATCTAAAATATACAAGTTAATCGGAAAAATAAAAATCAAACTTTTTTTCATGGTTATGACATTTTGTAAGACGATGGGTAACCAAACACCAATACACCAAAAATAATTAAAAATATTAATTTTGTGTATGTGGTGGCTTATGACATATTGAATTTGCATGGATGATAAGTTATGTTACGATTTCTAAATCCAATTCAAATATATATTAAAAACACAAAAGATATTTTAAAAATAATTTAACACTTACTGGTATATATAGTTTTAAAAAAACATAGTAATCCCAAATTAACATAAAACTAAGTTTAAATTGATTTAATTATGTTTTTTCATAGTTGACTACAAAGAAATATCATTAAACAATTCTAATTTAGTTTTGCATTTATTTATTTCAATAATAACATAGAAATTCTATTTTGATTTTTGTCACATTATTCGACATTCCCTGGAAAAATACATTTTATTAAACATTTCAATTTTATTACATAGTTGAACAGAACACTATTGAAATAAATAGAGTCAATGTCAGTATTAAAACTATAGATTTATTTCCTCTCGAATATTATGATAACAGTTTTTCAAAACAATGGCATATTATTTAAATTACACCAAAACCAAGGCATTTAGATTATTCGGCCACTAATTTTATTTAAGAAAAAAATGCACTTATTGAAGAGTCATTATTTATCAGTTTTAATGATACCTTTCATATATGTCTATACAGTTTTATACTATTTATGGCATTCTAAACTAATTGGTTGAACTTACTTAACCTAAAGGAGTACAAGGCCACTTCAAATTAAATTTATTTGTATCATGAGGTATTTTTTAAAAATATGTTGCACAAATAATTTTAACTGATACATAAATATTAGAATTTATAAACTGCAAGAAAAGAGTATTTGGACAATTATTTTGCAATCAAGTAAAGATGCGTTGAATAACTAGGGTAGTATTGAAAATACTTAATACAGTATAATGCATAGTCAAATATTATAATTAACTAAAAAATGTATAATTTAAAGCATAAAAATACATAATTATTTACTACTATGAACTAAAGTATATAAAATATAGTATGTAGATTGAAACACATTTTACAATAAAATGAGTTTTTTTGCAGATTTTGTGGAGCACATTAATATTTTTAAACCATGATTATATTTCAAAACAAAATATATACAGAATAAAATACAAAACATCAACAAATTACTTATTTTTAAATGTTATATTTATGGAAAATATACATTGGTGTCAAAACTTCAGAATATATCATAGGTAAAAAGGCTAAAGGAGAATCAATTAAAGATTTTTAAAAAAAAATGCATAACATTTTATATTTTTAATAAATTTAAAAAAACAATGTAGGTAAGATAGGTGTCATGTAAAACTATTAAGGCTACGTAAAATAAGTATCATAAACAGATTTTAATGTTCATCTAAATGAGAATTCATAAAAACAAGTCCAATTTTAAGTGATATGATCTGTTGATTTTATGAATGTCGTATAAAATGTTTTTTTTTACAACAGTCCAGGAGGCCCAATAAAAGTAGTGAAATCAAGCACAAAAGACCCAGGCTTGAGAAAAAAATCGCAATTAAGGCAATCCATTACACCATGGAAGCCGCTGTTTTTTATTTACGTCCAATATTGTTTCAATATGTTTAAAATTCTGAGAAAAGTAAATATATAACTCAATTTCAGCTAAAGCAGCTTATCAGTCACTTAACCTTTTTACTGTCGATATAATTAATAATATTTTTATATCAATATATATGTGAGACAATAATATTTAATATTATATTTAAGGTTTATTTACAAATACATCGGCTTAACTTGTAAAACTTCTAAGTCCCAAACTTACTTTTGTTCAGGGGAGAGTTAAAACAGTGTTTACTTCTGTAGCAAATAATAGTAATGTTTTTTCTCGAGTTTGTTTTAAAGATAATGTAAACACTCTACGAATATACAAGTTATAAACACACACAAATTATTTGAATTCCTAACAGAAAATGCCAAAATATCATTTTTGACAGTTTGTAATGAATTTTACAATTTATGGTGACGAATAGTATTTATGAATTACATAACACATATTTTTTGTACTAAACAAACATATACATCTAAAAGTTCATTGATTAAAAAACTTAAATTTCAATATAAGTATAAATTCATGGAAAAACAATATGCATAAAATCATACATAGTCAAACAATAAAAATTACTTCAACATTAAAATACTACATTTAAAAAAAAAAAACAATATAAGAACAATGCTATAAAAAAATGCAATTGACTTAGCTCCACAGATACAATTGAATTATTTCTTTGATATTTTTACACAGTAAAAAAGGTTAAGGTACTTTCTTTCTTTGCATCATGAACCAAAATTTTAATATTTAAAAAAAATAGGTATATAAATATGAGTCGTAAACATTTAAATTTATTAAATTTCTCAGTGGAAATTTATTAAAATTTCAAATACTTTAATCCATTTACTTTTGCAGACTAATTACTACTAACATATTAAAACAGAGATGAAGAACATTTAAGAGAAGGTAATATAAAAGTCTAGGAATCTACAGGGCTTATGACCTGTCAATGGCTGGTTTAAGTTAATATAATAATAATGTTAATATAAACAGCTCCCCAGGGAGTTGAATCCAGTCCTTGTCTACAAAAATTTGGACAAACTCAAAATATTGTTGACTAATTATAGTTTTATCACTCTTATAAAAATACCTTTGAAAAAATTCACAACATCTCCCATTTAAATTAAACACTGGCAAAAATACCAGTCTGATGATATTGCTAGAGCAATGAACCAGTTTTCTGATGCAGAAAAATGCAAAATACATATTTTTTAATAGATCACAAAGAAAATACACGTAGAATTATTTTTTATGCATAATACAATATATTTGAAGAAACAAGAAATATTTGAGTTCTAACCCTAATATTTAAATTTCAGGGCCATCATCATCATTAACATCATTGGTACACCAATCGCAGTGTATCTTGATCATTTTTGTTACATGAAAGCAAGATGATCAGTCTTAGGCTTCAACTACCAGTCCAAGGACTATGAAATATGCTAGACCCTTTTAAATAAATATTTCATATCATGTTGGGAATCAACCTGAGACCTCTTGCATGGTAGGCAAACGCGGTGACCATCGCACCACGGGGCCGACTTCAGTTAGTAAATAACAAATATATCGATACTATTAATGCTCATAAGTATCTTCGAAATCTTCTGTGGAGCCAAAATAACGCCGAATAAACCATAAAACATCTATAACTATTTAACTTTTTAGATTTTCATGGGCTTTGATATACTAATGGTGTTCTTCTGGTTATTAGCATCATTTTATAAATGTTTCGGATATGATCACATCATTGTTTTCAAGTGATTTTAATTTCAACAAATTACAACAGGGATGGAGAACATTTTAGAGAAGGGAATATATTAATCTCAATGACTCCCTGGGGGTTAAATTTAGTATTTTGTCAACAAACGTTTGGACAAACTACAAAATATTGTGATTTTAATTTCATCAGACCGTAAAAAAAAGCATTTCTTGTTTTTGTTAATATAATATAATGAAACTCATCTTATACTAAAAAAAACATTGTACAGCAAGAGTTGGTATTGATTTATTTAATTACAAAACAAGAAAAAATAATAATGTTCTTTCCCTTTTCCCTTTCTCAAACAATTAATTTACACACTGTCCCTTACAGCATTTCAAATTTCTGCTGTCATTTGAAAAACAGGTATTTAAAAACAAAAATATATTTAAAACAGGTATTTAAAAGCAAAATACGACTTCATTGTTTAAAAAAATGAGAGATATATCAAGTCTTGTATTTTATGCAGGCTCATGTGACATCATACCCACACAAAAGTTAAATAAAAAAATAAAGATTGAGATGATCTGAGGAGTGCAGACAACGTTTTAGTCTCTGTCCATTCATTCTCCTTGCCGCTGATTAACCTAGATGGCTAAACAACCGAGAAGAACACAATAAGTATGAATTGGTCAATCTATAGGCTACAAGTCTCATTTCACAAAATAATAGCGTCATTGCCATACTTCCAGTCCGTACATATTTTTGTGAGCTTTAGGTTTACCGTGACTGTGCACTGGAACCGAGTATACAACCTTCCCCTCCTCTACGTGCGCCAATGCTTTGCAGCTCTTACTAGATCGGGAAGAACAGTACCAACGAGTTTTTCCAGTCAAAGAATAACATGGGCTGGAATATGTATAGCCTCGATATAACAGGAGCTGCCTGCCGATCCTCGATCTGACATATTTTGCTGCAAAATAAGATTTAAGTCAATATAAAGAAAAATACATTTAAAGATTCAGATGAAATGCAATTTCTTGGTGGATATGCCGTAAGATTTTTGCTAAAAATAATAAATTATTTAATAAACATGAAGCGTCTTAAAACAAAGATGGCATTTTCCACTTTATTTTGTTTCGAGTAATATGCAATAAATGTTTTGTACTACTTTTTGCAGACAGCAGGGATATTTCATTATTTCAATTAATAATTATTTCCATAAGTTACTCTCCAAGAATATTTTGTTGTGATTAATCAGTCAATTATTGACTTATTTGAAATAACTGATGGTTTTTATTCTATAACGTAAAGAATATTGCCGTTGTTATTGAAGAAACTAAATGCATTGATTAAAAAATGTATGACATACTGCTATTTGTGCTTTATTCAGACCAATGGTAAAGATCGCCGTCTTTGTTTCAACACGCCTCAAATGTATATTTCGTTATAGTATTAGATCCTTGCTGTCATATAAAAAAAGTCAAAATAATTATGAATTAAATTGCCTTGCTGACTCTTTAATATTTTTGTATAACATATATGTTTTCTCAAAATAAGTATATCGGAGTATACATTATTTGAATGAACATTTTTCTAAAATTCACATGTTTTACCCAGGATGCAGTCTTAAAATATAATGTTTAATGACTGTCTAATTAAAGAAAAGTCTTATATGCGTAAATTCATTAACAGAATCCTCTTTCCCTTCTATCATGATCTTATTCCTACCTTTCTTGTTGTCCCTTTTGGTATTCGTTAGGCTTATACTTTCTCTTGTATCTCATATTTGTCATTTCAACTTTTATTGATGAACTAATTAATGAAACAGCAGTTATTGTAAAATATTCATCTAATATTGACAGCCAAATACAACATTGATTAAAATCTACAGCAATCTTACTACAAACAAATTGAAATAGATATTTTATTCAATCGTACTTATAAAATGCACATACTTACATAAAATTACATTATTTGCAGAAAAACATGAACATTTTTTACAGGTTCTTGGTCTAATTAATGTAAACTATCTACAGTGGCTTGCCATATTATTAGACTCAGTGGAATAATAGCACAAATCTTCGAGTAAAATATCGGCCCTTGTCCCAAATGCAGTAGAATAAGATTTTTTCACTCTGGCATCACCGATGAATACATATAAATCAATGGCAACACTGCTTGTGTCTACATTTCGATCTTTTGTAACTAGTTATGCCATTTTTTGGTGGTCAGTGGTTCATGGAGTATTTATTTTCCAGACAAATTATTAATTGAAATATTTTATTTTGATTATATTTTTGTGACTTTAATATGTTTTGTTGTTTGTTTTGAAGGGTATGTATACCTCAATACCTGTACATGTTTTTGTGTATTATTATCATAATGAGCGGGGATGGTATATTTTTATTGAGTTATTACATAACCCTACTTTTGATAATATTTTTTAGCTGTGGGGGGAACTGCTGATATTTCTCCACAAAATGTAGGAGAAATTTTGCGGGTTATTGAATAATACTGAGATGTCTCAGTGTAGCAGAGATTCATCAAATTTATCATAGCACAGGGAAAAGAGTGAATCGAAAACTGGATTTAGGTGTACCTTAAGAACCTGCTCATAAAGGAGCGTGTGGCAGAAAACAGATAATATAATAGAAATCTTAGAGATATTTCTTTGTAAAATAGAAAACATCCTGTAAATGTATTGACCAAACAGCCAAAGAAGGGCATTGAGATTTCGCAATGTACAGTTCAGAAACGCATTAAACCATTTGGGATAACTTCTCATTGCCCGGCACGCAAACTCAATTTAACACCCACAATGGCCAAGTAATATATGTAAACTTCAATGCACATGTAGATGTAGATGATTGGAAAAGAGCACTGATACTGAATAATCATAAATGATTTATTAATATACCCATAGAATTAAGAATGGTCCAGAAGGAGAATAGAATCGGATTTAAATACATCGGAATGTGTCCAATAATTCCCCTACTATGCCCCATTTTCACCGCGTGCATTCGTGATGTCGCCGCGATATGTTGCACGATGGGAAATAATACAATTATAACACAAATGTAAGGTAAAAAAAAGCAATCTGTTAATTTCTCTAAAATTTTATTGTGCACGCGGAAATATTGATTGACACAACAGAGTAGATAAGTAAAGGGTCATTTAAAAGGAGTAATTGAATTTTTGTTTTTATTTTATTTTTTATTTTTAACTTTAAACTTAAATTATAAAACAAATTTTATTTTACATAAAACTGATATTTTTATATCATGTTAAATAATATTTGATGTTTTAAAGATAATGTCGATCAAATGTCCACGATAGAGTTGTTTAATCCAAGATCCAATTTTGATTAGTTTTCTCATTAGATGAATAAAGTAGGGTAAAAAAATTTACAACCCTGGCAACACAAACGAAATGTTCATTTTGTTTCTTCGACAATCTGACAGATGGACAAATAATTAATTTTTTAAGTAATGCATTTGCTACATACACATTCATTTGCTAATTACACATGAAATGTGATTGCATCCTGTTTCTTTAAGATATTAGCAGTATTTCTACACTTTAAAAGGACACAACACGGCATAGTTGAATTCAAATCAGGAGTTGCGTACTGAGCAACGTCTACAAAGAAAATAATGGGTCAAAACGTAAACCTACTCATTTATGAGTAGTTTAGTCGCCTTCTGATTAATGTGCGTATGCGGTTTCTGGACTATTCTTAATTCTATGAATATACCTTTTAAATGTGTTTTACAATCGCTCACCAAAACTCTATTGTATTGATAAATTTCGTTGTTTTCACATTAAGTCTAATATATAGCAAGCAAATCATTAGATAATTTCCATAGATGAAACAAATATTAAATATAGTATAGAAGTCAAATTCAACAAAATAATCATATTATGGTAAAGGTTAAGTTAGGTTAGATTAAATCTAAATCTTACTTTAAACAGAACTCTTTTTTTAACCCCTTGATTCCAGATTTCTTTGTACGACATATCAGCTACTCTAGAGGATTTTAAACAAAATCAAGAACAAAAATTTTGGTTTCTTGATTTTTTTTTTTGATAGGGTTGTTCATAAATATAATTGCTAGCATTACTAGAAATCTGTATTTATCGTCTTTTTTGTCATTGAAATAAAAAATTAACCACATTTTTATCATTTTTTTAAGGTATGACATTTATAAAAACAATTTCCCATATGCAGTCATGGTTTAGTGGGACGAGTCACAAAACTCGCTATCAAATGTCTTCCACCTTTTTAAATCTTTTTTAGCACACCACACAATCCCTTACTGCACCATTTCTTAAAACATGTAGTCCTGTCTTTTGTGAGGCAATATCAAAGCTCATGGGTGTTTTCATTATCTTTATCCTGTTCTGACCCTGATCAGCCTCTCTACAATAATGGACAGAGGATTGAGAAAGTCGACAGATTTAAATACTTGGGAGTTCATATAACTGAGGATGGAATCATGCACTAAGAGCTCGCAACCAGCCTAGGAATTGCTGGAGCAAGTTTTAACATGATGCGTGTTGTCTGGAACTCTAGTCTATACTCGGTCAAAACGAAATGTCGATTGTTCAACTCTTGTAAAATGGCAGTATTCTTATATGGGTGCGAATCTCGGCACCTTACCAATGCTCAAAACACCAAACTTCTGAGTTTTGAGAGTAAGTGCTTGAGAAGAATATTAGGTATAAGGTGGTTTGATTTTATAACTAACATTGAAGTCCGAGAACGGACGCAGCAGCTTCCTATAACAAGCGTCTTGAGGATACGGCGGTGGACCTGGCTTGGACATGTGCTGCGCATGCCTCAGGAGAACCTAAACCCAAGTTGCCTCTTCTTTAAACCTGCGGGCTCACGCCGTCCTGGAAGGCCGTCGATGACGATCTTTCGACTTTATTCGGCGGAACTAAGGGGCACTGGATTGATGTGGGAAGAGGCGAAAATGCTGGCTGGCGATAGGGTCTCCTGGAGGCAAATGGTGATGTCCACATGCTTCACTTAGGAGCGGATGTGGAAAAGAAGAAGAAAGTAAAGCAAAATACACGACCAAACACTAGTGGGGAGTGCGTAAAACTAAACATGGAAAAGTTTGAGTTTGTTTGGTTCCGGGTTTGATTCCCGGTAAAATCACAAAAATTCAATGTGATTTTTCTCAAGCTTGGATGTTCTGCGCTATAATCCACCACTGTGTTTGAGCCAAAAATTGGCGAATTCAGGAAAGTTTTTATGTTGTCGTAACGACGCCAACAGACTTCAAAAGGCTAAACATGAGTATTAAAAAGAGTTGTCACCGAAATCTTAGAATATAAGAATTAATTGTCGGGTTTCTGATACTCGGTAACTGCATTTTTTACTAGTTGTGAGGTATTACACCTTTAAAGTTAAAAGCTCATCCTATGGGATCATCAACAATTCGAATAAAACCACAAGTCCAATATTATAAAATGTTTTTTTTGTATTTATAAAATACTAAATATTTTGATTTCTTTTTTAAACAGAGACTATTTAATGCCATTTATGAAGACGTCTTATTTTTCAAACATTTATGGTAACAAACTTGTGCCAGAAACCCGACTTAATGATTACAGAACACAATTCAATCGCAGGACCACAACTCTGTTTTTCTTCTGCAATTATGAAACTGACTTAACAATATCCTTAAAAATAAAAACCATTATTACATGACTTTTCTATTCAAATAATTACATTAAGTAAGTTGTTTTAAGACATAACGTGTAGTATTTCTATTTTTCCATATGAATTTACAAAATTATATTTGACTGAAATATTTCATATTTAAACTCATGTATGAAAAAGTATTAAAAACAATAATCAACGAGGAAGTTTAATTAATAGACTATCAAACTTAGCCAAAAAATTAAAAAGATATTTTTATGTATCTTGTTATCAGCACTATGATTTTTGAATGTTTTGTAATTTTGAAATTACGTGACGTCACAAGTTCTCTTCGGTGAGTTCTGCTGACTGGTGAATTGATGAAATTTATCATAACACTCTATCATTGGCTGATTCATAAGAACTAGTGACGTCGTTTAAAGTAGTTCGTTTTTATTAAAATCATTTTGATTATACATTTTCAAGAAACTATGTACAATTTAATGCTCTAATCTTTACGGAGCCTAAGAAAATATTTTTATATCCAATTTCCCGTAGCACTGAACTTCCTCATTGGTTGGTTGGAAAATATTTCTCCATATCAATAAACAAGCTAATTATACCTACCCTGGACAAAAAAGTTTTAAATAAATAAAATAAATTATTAAGTAACGCTAATAAAAATATTTATCTTATAATAACAAATTTTGTACTTTTATTATATCAAATGTGTACCACTGAATATTATATTATATCGTATAATACAGATAAAATAACACATCAAATCCAATAAGTAACTATTAAGTAAGTACATAGAAAATATGTCAATTTAAAACACAAATTAACATATAAACATGAATGAATATCCATATACATTATGACAAAGATAGAGAACATTTAAGAAAGGGATTTTTATAACCTTATTTTGTTTATTTTTTAAATACATATTATGTTAAACAATTTGTAGATTATGAAGTTATATTATTCATTATATTAAATATATTATATTATACGGTTAGTATACACAACATAATTTTATGGAATAATCTATGCATTGTTTAACACTTACCATTCCGTCTATACTTATATCTATTTTGTTTTTCGAAAACCACTTACATATATCAATATCAGTGCCATACTATAAAGCCACGTTTATTTTTGTACGCCTTAGGTTCGGAATGGGTATGAGTAGTAATAGCGTAAACGATATTCCCATCGTCTATATGCACTAATGCCTTGCAAATTCTACTACTACGAGAGGAACAATACCATCGAGTTTTCCCATTTAGAGAATGACAAGGGCTGGAGAATGTATAGCCTCCATAATACAAGAGCTGCTTCCCAAGTCTTGAGGTGACATAACTTACTGCAAAATAAGATTTGTGTAAATATCAAAATGAAATTTTGTTCCACTCTCTTTTCCATTAGCCGTGTAGTATAAAATTAACACAAGAATAATACGACTAAATATTTTCTTTGAGTAAAATCAATAAATAAATTTTATCTGCCGACCGGTTTCAGAACATGACTGTTCCTTTATCAAGGCTTGAAAATAAACTAGCACTAAATATTTTAATTCTTACCAAATAACAAGTACATTTCTAAAAATACATCATATCCGCTAACACGTGTCCAGTGTTTTTTGTCCAGGCTACAACTTCTCAGAAAAGAAATAAGGGAATAGACATTTTTAGCAAAGGACTGTTACTGAAACCTTTAATTTGGTTATTAATTATGGGAACTCATTCGCAGCTAGCACACATTATTTCATTTACATTACTTATGGACAATTCTTGATGGAATTCCATTGTAATGATGTAATAACTTATATTTACATATAAGTTATTAATTATAATACTTAGTACACTTCCACTTATTTATTTTGACCAATTAGCGCTTTCACCCTCTAATGGGCCAGTCTGTAGATGCCCATTAGAGGGTGAAAGCGCTAATTGGTCAAAATAAATAAGTTGAAGTGTACCAAGTATGTCTTAAATTAATAACTTATATGTAAATATAAGTTATTATATCATTATTGGCAGCTATTTGAATTTCTAATTTTTCATCATTATCTAACTTTAGATTACAAATATGTAAGATATTAAATCCATTATCAAAGGTGTGATTATTTTCAATTAGATTATTAGTGTTTACAGATGATATATTTTTAGGTGTCTACTTGTTATTTGGTAAGAGTTTGAATAATAGTGTTTATTTTAAAACCTTGACAAACGAACAGTCAGAATATTTTAAAAATAATTTTAGTAATATAATTTAGCATGGAAAATTTCAAAGTTAGTGCCTAATGTTAATCCAAAGTTATTAAAAAGTTTTTATTTATACCCATACAACATTTAATGCAGCCTTGGTTCGAGGATGATTATGTATCGGAATAGAGTATACGACCATTTCGTTCTCCACATGCGCCAGTGCTTTGCAGTTTCTGCCAGAACGAGATGAACAGTACCACCTAGTTTTTCCATTTTGGGCATACGAAGGACTGCAATATGTATAACCTCTGTAGTACAAAATCTGCTTACCACTTCTTGAAAGGATGTAACGTGCTACAAAATAAGATTTTAGTAATTATTACTACCATGAACGTGGAACTCTGAAAAGGAAATGAGGTAACAGAAGTGGAATTAATTTAAATAACAAATATTTTTAAAACCTCAAGTAGAAGAAGTGCGTTGAAAAGATTACTAAATGATTGTGAATGTGGACAATGAAATAAATTATGCACTAATGTACGACAGAATCACCAATAATAAAGTCCGAGGAAAACTTAAAGGGACAAGAATAAATTAAAATATTAAAAAGTGTCACAGCGATTTCGTCATGTGGAACAAACATGTAAAATTTTAGGAAGATGCATGTAGTAAAATATGATGAGGACAGCCAAGAAAGACTTGGCATGATTAGATCAATCTAAATCCACAAGAAATAACATAATATGCTGGTTGTAATAAAATTATAACTGTTATCAACATTTTTCTAAAAAACCAAACATCGTGTAGATATTACATTACCATTAAAATGACGGTTCTAAATCTTTTTTGAAGAGAAAGCTAGAGATCACAGAAAACAAGACTGCATATTTTTAAAAAATCAGTTTAATTCATTTGTTAGCTTATTTTGTTTAGTTTTATTACAATTCATGTAATAATTAAAATATTATTTTCATATTAAGTTAGGTTAAGAGGGCGAATAAAAACAATTTGTTATTAAAAAAAGTGTCAACAATCATTTAACAACATTCATTTAACCCGTTTTCCCAATAACATTTTTAAAAAAATAAATAAAATATGTCTATTTAAATCTAGGTAAGGTACAAAAATATTTAGAATTTCATTGGATTACTATTAGATAAACTCAATACTGTCTTGATAAAGGGGTGCTCTTTAACAAGTAGACAGAAAAAAATAAAGCGATGGAAAAATTTATTAAAAATAAAATTCAAAGAGAATCATAAAACGGTTTAAAGGACCTTATACAAACCTTCTTTCTTTCATTACAATTTTCTTTTTAATTCTAACACTTTTCTTATATTCATTTATATATTTTTTTTACTATGCAAAGTTTCACTTTTTATTTTGCATTGCAGTATGCTTTTTATTGTATCTACATGTATACAAAAAAGCATTGTTTATTTTTTCAATTATTACTTACTATGTTTGTACTCACCTGTAATGCCCCTTAGGAGTATTGTAAAATTGAATAATTAAAAAATAAAAACCGTTAGCTGTATGGTTGGCTGGATAAGTCGCATTAAAAAGAGTTTTTGATGTATTTAAGTCCGCCAACGTACTATTTACGCAGTGCGGTAGTTTCATAATTATTGTATTCACAATTGATAATTTTTATTTGTGCTCAAGTATTTTAAGTAAAAAATGTCTTTTATGTTCCAGTATTTAACTTTAAATGAATGAGAAATAACGAACATTAAAATGCTACAGAATAAGGCAGTGAGGATAATACTCAAAGCCAATAAATGAACTTTGAAAGAAAGCATAAAGAAATTGGCTTTCACACAGAAAATTAACAAATCAAATGTAATATTGCAATTGTCATTCATAAAAGAATTAATGTGCAAAATGAAATAAAAAAAATTAACAAAAAATGCCATAGATATGAAACCAGAGATATAGAAAAAAAATGACAGGAAAAACAATTTTAAAATTCACTGTACAAGATATTAAAATTGTACAATAAGTTACCAGAAGATTTTTATGGGGAAAACCTAAAAATATTTTTAATGTAAATAAAAAAATTATATTAGCTCTAAAACTAATTTTGAAAAGCATAACTAAATAGATTTTTTTTTCTTTATATTTATATATAAGCTTGAAAATCCAGTACATCTCCATAATGATTTAGACATCTTAAAACATTGTTAAGAAAATATGCATATCATATCATCTATCCTATTTTTTGACCATAAAATTAAAAATGTGTCAGCGATCAAGGTGTTAACGTTTATACTTCATGATTCATATCATTAATTATTGTCGTACTTTCGCACTTATTATGATTGAGTTGCACAGTCTAAAAAGGTATCTATCAGGTGTTCTGCAAGACATTGGACTTCCTCAATTAATTTCATTTTCATATATTTTGTTTTAAAAAATCGTTGTATCTTTTAATATCAGGGGGATGATTGTGATTTGGTTTACAAGAGATAACTATATCCCCAAATGTATATAAGGAGCCCGCACATCCCCTATATCTGTAAGTACAAGCCCATCTGAGCTTATTGGTATAGGAAGACATTTGATGAATGGAGTACGTGTGACCGTCAAGAATGAGTATCTTTTTACCATTTTTATTCATCCTATAAAATGCTGTAAGAAAACAACAAAATCATGTTTACATTGTTTTAGATAAAAACTTGTTTTAGGATAAAAACTTGATTTAGGATAATAACTAATAACGTATAATGAATGAAAAAAACACATACTTTCTAGATAGGTTTTAATTTATTTAGATTCTTGAAACTTATTTAATTTTTATTATTTTGGGAATAATAACAGATCACCAGCGATAGGTACATTTATCAACACAAAGTCATTACTTAACTGGGTTAGCGATTCTATAAAACTGTTCACAGTATGCAAAAGACAAAAATAATAGAAAATAGCACTGAAATATAAATCATCATAAATTGAAAATATAGAAAAACATCATTATCTTTGTGGTGTGACATTTTACACATATTTGTTTATAAATTTGTTTGAACAATTTTTATTTTCAATTACACGTCGACCGGTTTTGAAATTACTAGTCCTGACGATGTGGTAGTAGTAACCTCAAAAGTAGTTTATATAAAATATACATAAAATACATTAAGTGGAATGATTATTGTAAAACCTTTTTAGTTTATAAAGTTATCGACGAGTCTCCAAAGATATCGAGACTAACAAGACAACTATTGATTGATTGAAACATATTTTTATTCCATGACTAAGCCGGTTCAAAATATTCAATTTTTTTATGTCAATATTATATACAGGTAACCCAACCCTCCTATAACACGGTCTTCAACAACACGGTTTTACTTCAACCCTCCAACAATACGGTTGTTTATATATGATGTATTTACATATATTAGTTAGAACACACGATGATGCGTCCGTCACCTACAGGAAATCGTCAGAATTGGTTTACAAGAGATAACTATATATAGTATAGTTGGATAATTTATAAAGCGCCATTTTTGTGAAAATCACCTCAAGGGCGCTGTACAATGAATAAATATCCCAGCACGTCTTGCAGCTACAGAGCGCATGGACGGTTGGGATTCTAGTTCTTTGTTTTCAATTGAAATCAATTTAATTATAACAGATAGGAGCTTGATTACAGCACATCTTGCGGCTACAGGGCGCATAGACGGTAGGAAATCTAGTCCCTATTTACACATTGGTGAGTGCAACTATATCCCCAAACGTATATAAGGAGCCCGCACATCCCCTATATCTGTAAGTACAACCTACTGAAAATCGTCAGTTAAAGTAGAAAACGAGCGGAAATCATCAGAAAAATGAAATCGTTGGTATTTTACTAGAACATGAAAAATTGATTGGAGGTGTTAATTTTGACAATATGAGTATTTAGGAAGTTTAAGATTTATTGATGGAAGATGAAATTGGCAAAGCATATTTGCTGGAAATGGCTTCAAACGTTCAAACCGATTTTGAGGAGATGAGCAGAGATGAAATTGTGAAATAAAAGAATTGACTTTAAAGAAATAACAACCAAAAAATGTAAAATAATTTAATTTCAACGCACTCATCCACTGAAAGTTTCGGACATAAATTGGTTGATACTTCGGCTAAGCCAAAATCTGCAGTCGGGATGTCGGATTACGTTCGGCCGTACTTAGGTGGAAAATCAGCACAATTAGAGATATTGAATTGTTGTTCATTCAAATAATTAGTTATTGTATTGCCATCGTCTAACATCAAAAATAAAAACTTGACTGATTTTGTAATTGACTATAGTTAGTAATTCTAAGATCTTTCATATTTATATTTTTGTAATTCCTTTACACTAAATAAGTTAATGTTCCTATCACATACATTGAAGAACTGTTACATATAAGTTATATGTTTAACATAACAATGAACCAAAAAGTGATAAAAAATAAACTAATTTACTTATTAAATGTATGCTTTTTATTTCATTGTGTATTTTATTTAACACTTATTAAAATGAACTGGCAAGGTTTAACAACAGAAATGCCTAATTTTGGGCATTTGAACGTGACTTTCAACTAATTTAAATAAGTTTTGCTTTTGTTTCGGCCGAAACTAGAACAGAAGCTGAAATTCGGTTTCTATCCCTTTATATGCACTATATGCACCCTTCATATGTTTTAATGTGATGTGCTGATGTATGTTTAAAAGCATCAAACATAATATATGATAAATGAGAATCACAAAAAATTAAGAACTGGAAAAAGAGAATAGCAAATAAAATACTATTGTATGACAATCATAATTTATTATCATTCAAAAAAGTTTGATATAATACCAATTAATATAAAATATTAGCAAGAGTAACAAAAAACAAAATAACCAATACAAGTATTAAAAAGTAGAAGCAACTTAATGGCATAGCGTTAAAACTATAAATATGGATTTTTAACAATAGCATATCACATTATTAAATATATATATGTAATATAAAATAGATTTGATTAATAACATCACGAAATTCAATAACAGGATTAACCTATTATTAATTTACATATTTAAAATTTTAATGGCAAAAAAGCAAATATAATTCATCTTAAAACAAAACATATGATAATATATCAATTTTTGCAATTGGCACAATTTATATTTTAAAATTAATGTAAGTATAAAAAAGTGTCATGCTGTAAAAGAAAAAACAATAATAAAAATCCCAACATCTAAATCCCAGTACAGCCCCCAAATACATATTTTTAAAACTATTTCTTTAGTTATAATTTTATTAGATTATGATTTTGATTCATTTGGTAAAGTGTAATTACATATGTGTTTGTTTCCTGTATCTTAAAGTTCAGCTTTTATTTAAATGTGTATTTTGTTTCAGAATGACTATACATAACTTAGATTTTTTTTAAATGGTTCACAACTGGATGTTACATAAACAGCTAAATTATACTATTTGTTTTTGGTAATATTTGATTGAACTTGATTAGATATTCAAACAAAAATGGAAGGGTCACATGATGCAAGTCATGCACAACATAGATTAGAAGACAGAAGATTTACTGAAAGCGGGGCCCAAACAATATAGAGTGAGGGTGAGATTCCCGAGAATAATGTGTAAGGGAACTCGCTGTTATTGTCTATATGATCCTACATCGTAAGTGTTATAAGATAAAAATATGTATATTTTGCAACATGGGAATCAAGTGACTGTGTTGTGATTTTCTCACAGAACATAAAAATCAAATTAAAATTATTTTACTGCTAATAGACCAATAGATGGATTACTTAAATTTCATGCAGAATGTATCAGTTTGATCACGTAAATCATTTGAATGCTTATCATTTTATTGTTCAAATAATTTGAGTAATTTAACATTTATTTAGCAACCTGTTCATTATTTTCGGATTTAACTGGTCTAAGGGATTTTTGATATTTGACTCTCCCACGAGAAGAATTCAAACTGGCAGGTTCATGCTGATGTTCTGTGTTTTTAAAATTAGTCATAGTATCTCCGGACATATAAATATGCCCTCTGCATCCTTTGCCATAGTGAGAAGAACAGTACCATCTTTTGAGCCCCGTAGCTAACAGAGAACCTTCTCTGTAAGTGTATTTCTGGTACATCAGAAGAGTTGCCCCATTGGAAGTAGTGACGAATTGAGGAGTATCTAAAAATATTTTTATAATTGAATGTAAATAATTTTGCTGCCAATGAAAATAATTGACAAATATTGTGTAAACTGAGACAGTGGATGAAATCTACAATGTTTGATATGTCAAGATTTGGACTGTCAATGACAATCTGGATGATACTGAAAAATCATTGAAAGTTTATTATTTTATAGGTCGATTTTTAATATTTTTTAAATAACGCATGGTCTTATCATCACTGAAGCAAATACATATTTTTTTCTGTTGAAAATAACTCATCCTGCAATGTACATTAATACTTGCTCATCAAGACGTTAATCATTTGATGCATCATGCATATTTTTAAACCCAAATATTAAATAGAATAGTAAAACCAATACTTGATACTTTACTACAATCATGCTACACACGTCTATTCTGACTGACATACTTTCCTAACTTCTTCCACATTCATTAAGCTAAAAAGATAGGCACACTTCGAAAAAATGATTTATTTCTTAATGATAGTTCAATTAACATAGGTATTGGTTTGCATAATTTATTTTGGTATTTTGATAATTATAAATGGTAAAACTCAAATTAAAAAACCGACTTAAACATGTCCAGCAAAGTTGATTGGTTTGAAAAAGAAACTTGTTAATGAGCAGCGGACGAAAAGCGTGAACAACAAGGCTTTTTTTTTCCTGACAACGATCTGGATATTTGGCAATCAGGATGACTGGAGTTTGGATAAACGGAATTCTACTGTATAAATGAATTGGCAAAATATATTTTTTATTAAATGTTATTTTTTATATTGTAATTTGTGATTATAAAATGTTCTAGAGTTTCAACCAAATAAGTTAGTAATACTTTTCTTCAAAAAATTTACAAAACCGTAATAGAAAAAATCAATGAATATATAAATTTTAAAACTAGATTCTAACCCACTGTCTTTTTGACTTACTTCCTGATAATATATTTCTCCTATATCACACTAGCATAATTAAATATCATAATTTTAAACATCATAGTTATAACTAATAATTTAATATTGATATAAAGAAAGTATTTTTATAACATTATAAGTATACAAAATACTTGGATCACACATTATAACATTACATACAAAATACTTGGATCACGCGTAAACAGCAAAAATGATTATCTATGAACATTTTGAACACAGGTATGATTTATATCGCAGTAAAGAATTCGGATTTCGTCGGTATTTTCATTCCATATGTGTGCTTTGGCTTTACAGCTTCTAAACTTTGAGCAACGATAGCGAATTTTGTTGCCATTGCTGTTGCCATCTGATGTAAAAGTATAACCGTTGATCATCAGCATCCGTTTTCCAATCCTTGACATCACATATTCAGCACATATATCTAAAATGTAAATAAAACGCAAAGAAGATAACAAAGTGGTAATAATTTATAATATATTAATAAAAACATAGTAAAATGTCAACTAATTGAAGCATTGACATTTCACATGAATTTCAAATCATTGGTATTAGTAAGACTATGATAAAAATAATACTTACTTTAGAAATGGTAATCAATTAAAAAATATGTATTTAAAACATGCATAAGACTGAATTATTTCACCTACATACTAGGCAACGCACGAAAATAGTTCTTAATTCTTATACTTTTTGGACCGGTTGTTTTTAATCAGATGAATCTCACTCGAATCAATAAAGGTGTCAGCTCTTTAACTTCATAAAAATCAACAAACGGAAGAATTTAATAAATATGGATGTTCAAACATAATCAGAGTGGTGAATGTTACAGTGTGTAATGCGGCCACTTAAACCAACCAATGACAGCTCATAATTCCTGTAAATGCCTAGACTTTCATATTCTTTCTCTAAAATGTTCTCCATCTGTTGTAATATTATGTTGATCTTAATAACTCCCAGGGAGTAAAATTTTTATTGTATTTCATGTTTGGGATCACTAATTTGAATCAATAGCATATACTAAACTTATTCATTTTTTGATTAACAATTGATTACATTTAAAGTACCGTGAAACTCTCTCAATTTTCAATAAATATCCACAAAAAAAAATGCACATTTTAACAAACAGCCTTTAATTAAAAATAGCATTCGAAGACAATTTTTATGAAAACTGTATAGTCCTTAAATTTTCTTTACATAAGTACACATAAATACTACTTACTCGTGGTGTGATAAAGGGACACTTTACAAAACATATTTATACAAATTGTGGAATAAGCTAATCCACACATTGATTATAAGTAATTAAATTATTAGACGTCTTATTACTTAGTAAAAAATAATAATTTAGATATTTTTCCTGAAATTATCATGAGACAACTTACTTAATTGGAAAACATTATATGAAATACTAAGACTTATATGTATATATTTTTTTTAAACTGAAGAGTCAATAGTTAGACAAAAATGCATTAAATGTGAGATCAAATCTGTAGAGCAAAAAAATGTTTTTCAATTACATATTATTTGTATTACAATACATTTCATTTGATTTAAAAATAGTTTATAATTTTTATTTAATTTTGCACCACAACATGCCAGCAGTACTATTCTGAACCGCTCTCGCGGCCGTACAAAACACTTTAATTTCGTGTATTTACATACAAAATATGTGAGAAAAAAGTGTTTTCTAAGGCCACGAGAGCGTTTGGAATATCACCCCAGGGGGACAATTACTAACGCTATCTTCATCGATACATATTGAGACAGATACAAAAACGCGTATATTAGTAAGAAAATTTAAAATCAGAAAAGGAAGCCAAATTACAGCTCAGAATACCCACTACCCAGGCTTGAAAAAAATCTCATTTAATTTTTGTGTTTTCATCGGGAATCGAACCCGGATAAATAAAGTCACTAAGTTGAATTTAATATTTAAAAGATAATAGATAAACAAAGCTGTTTTTACCTAACTTAAAACATAATTTCACAAAATCTGCATAATTACAGAGAACATTATAATTATAAACAACCCCTAGGTAACCAAATCATCAACATTCTCACATCTCTATTTGCACCTGATGGTGCATAGGGCACTGCATTGGTACACCAAATGCAACGTAACTTAATTGATATTTTGCACAAAGATAGGGTTGACAGTGAAATATTTCAGTAAAAACCACCTTATAAATAAATATTTCACGTCGCCCCTACTAGGAATTGAGCCCAGGACTTCAAGCATGGTAGGCGTTTGAGCCAGCCACTACACTACGAGGCGGACTTTTTTCCACTCCATTCCTTTTTCACCATCGAGTTGAAAACACTCATCCAGGATTCCGGTTCTATTTGACACACAGAACTGTATTTTTCATCCATCTGGGCACAGGTCAGATGACCAAAACCAACGTTAATTATATATGAAGTTGAATATCTCGTTATTACTTAGGGTTTTACAAAAATAAAGTATCTGGAGTTTAATAAATATTTAAATTACTAACTTAGTGATTTTCATTTTAATTAAAAATTTTTTTCCAACGGATTAGGAAAACAGATACAATTATGTACAATGGAGAACTACAGTACAAAACACTCGGGGTTAAGAAAAATCGCATATAAATATTTTGAACTCACCAGGAGTCAAGCCCTGAACCCTCCATGTATGAGTCAAAATGCCTTAGCCATTATGCTACGGAGGCTGGAAATAGATACTGAAGTTTAAAAATGTGTAATTAACAAGTATGATTCAAATTAGGACATATGATTTTAATTTTATTTGGGTCACTGTCCAAAACTTGTGCCTTTGCTTTACAAATTTTATATTTTATACAACGATAATGGTATTTGTTGCCTATTTTCTTATTAAATAAGAATCTGTAGTCATTTAGCTTGAGCAAATTGTACTTTCCATGTCTTGAAGGAATAAATTCTGCCTTAAGATCTAAAACAAAATAGGTAAAATTAGATTTTGTAAAAAGCATTAAGAATACTTAACTTATAGTCACAAGGATGACAAAAATTATAAAAGCGTTTTGTTCTAAAAGCTTATAAATAAAATACATAAATATGTAGAAAGGTTTAGCTATATGTTGTAATTTATGGTAAACAAGTATAGGAAAGAGAAACAAATATTTTTTTGTTTTGTTTTTATTTATTAAATTATCCACAGTTAAAAAACAGAGAGACTAATACTGTATACTGTTGTTACATGTAAAAACATTAAGGATTACAAGACAAAAATTTATTCAAAGTTTGAAGTGGAAATTTCTTATTCCGATTATCACCATCATGTGGCACTGGTACACCAACTGATCAGCTCTTACAAAAATGGAAAGCGATCAGTCTTACGCATCGGGCGCCAGTCTGTGTCTAGTGACTATGAAATGTTGCGCAGAGAAGAAAAACATGTATTCAATACATATTTTACGTTGACCTTGCCGGAAATTCAATCCAGAACTTCATGCATGAATGCAAAAACAATAACCAGTACACTACGAGGCAGAAATTTCAATTTGATTTCCTTACTCAGGATTTTTACCAAAGGGTACACCAAATAAATACAAATAAATTTTACAATAAAAATCAATCCATCGGCGGAAGAGAGGGGACTTTATAGAAACTTATAAGATACTCAATATTTTTATTATGATTGCCCCCTGCATGAGATGTATCAATTAAATCCCAACACAAATTTACGGGGTCATAACTGGAAGCTCTATCGTCACCAATTCCACCTCAATCCCAAGAAAAACTTCCTTTCCAGCAGGGGTAGTTTCAGACTGGAATAAATTACTTTGTCCATTCCATTTTCGTCAACCAGTTCAAAAACCGTTTGGATGCTTTTATGAAGGAAGAAGAACTTGGATAAAAAGCAGTACACGAGATGTAGGCATCAGCAAAGGCTGCCTGCCTATAACGAATAATAATAACCCATCAAAATTTTACCGTGTCATGTGGATTTGTACGACTGGACCAGTGTGAAATTGGCTATTGTTTTGGTATTTTAGTCTGTCTAGATAATATTCTACGGAGGTTGAAAATCTAGTAAGTACTAAAATCACTAATCCTCCGGGCAACTCATTGATTAATTTTATACTGTCTTAAAATAAGTTCTCGGTTAATGTTGAAGATTTTTATTGAGAATAATGCTGTTCTTCGTCTTCTTGCTATATTAAAATATATATATGTATGTAGACAGCTTTAACATGCCATTTCTAAATTTAATGTTTTAAAGCACAAATTATTTTATAATGAAAATGGAATTTTATGCACATATAGAAATAATTACACAAGCAATCACATTTACATATGTAAATAAAATTTTAAAAACCTTTTAGAAATTCAGAATGTATAATAAACACACATACCTAATGCCATTACACGTAGCTAGGACGGTACCATTCTTTTCAAATTAAAGGCACATTTTAATTCCACTAATAAAAACACACAGATCGCATTCATAATAAATGTAAGGTTTTAAGTGACAGCTAGTCTGTCAGCGACATGTTTTCAACGCGTAGAATAATGAAAATGCTAAATACAAGAGTATGTTATTTACGATTTGGTTATAGTTGTTTTTACATAAACTTTTAATAAAATTACACAAAACGGCCAACTGCGGCATAAATAACTCAAAAGAAACAATATTTTTTGTCAAACATAACCTTTCACCAGTAGATGTCACTTCATACTAAATTACTAGTTTATAATTGCATTAATATAGCAAACAGTAACAACATTGAATCTTAGAAATATGTCGCATTTTTTATTTAATAGCTAGTACATTTATTTTACGGCTACTTAGTTGTTTAACTAACTTCAAAACCACTTCCAAAAAACTAATAAGTCCAAACATTATCGCAGATAAAAAATACAAAGTTATCACAGATAAAACACTGATAAATGAACGCTAGCGAACGTTCAGTTTTAAAACACTCTTCCAATCAATCATTTTATTGTGATAGTTCATAAGACTAATCCCTGAATTAGGTAAAAAGAATATTTAGTTATTGTTGCTCGTAAAATAAAGTAAGTAAGCAAAAATCAAATTTCATATGCATCAATAGGCTGGACATATCGATATTAAATATATATAAAAGTATTGGCAATATTGATACTTATGCAAATATTATACATTTGGGTACACAACAAATTATATATTGGTCTTTAAAAATCTAGATTGACCAAGAGAACTAATAACGGTGGCGTATTATGGCTGCAAAACACTTCGGCATAATAAAAATTAGAAGCCGTTTTGCGGAACTCACCCGGAATAGAACCCAGAAACCTTTTTGCGTAAGGCAAACGTCTCATCCAGATAATCACAGGGCCCACCAACAAATAAGATATATATATATATATATATTTTAAACAGTTTAAACTAATATTAATAATCGTAATGAACATTGGAATATGAAAAATAGTAGTTAAAAAATATTTTTTTAAATTACTTATATTGTGTTCTACTAAAATAAATAAAATATTTAAGTGTTGCTTATAATTTAGTATGAAATTATATTTTTTGGAATAAATAATCAAATTTTTTGTTTTCCAAGTCAAAAAGCTCATTTTTTTTTTTTTTTTTTCCATACTGTTACATATTATGCATGTATTAAATTACATATTTTATACATTATATTTATTAAACATTAGAAGAGAAAAAGAGAAAAAATACATATTCTAAAAATAAACATAGCCTTAAATTTGGAAAAAATGCCCACAAAGACTTAAACGTCTGAGCGTGGGCCATTTCTTTTTTATTGTTTTTGGTGAATTTTTTGGTATACAAACACAAATATGACAATGCCATACAGAATCATACAGAAATAACAGGAAAATGACATAAACAATGTAATTAAGACATCAAAGTTTAGAATATGCTGTTGTACGACTCTTTCACAATAGGTGTATATCTGTATTTTCCATGCTGATCCAAGTCCTCAAAGCCGCTTTAAACTTTGGAAGGGATTCTATATTTTGTATTTCCTTGGGTAGGAGATTAAAAGATCTTGGACCAACATGGAAAGAGTGTCTCTGTGCGAACTTAGTTCTGCATCCTGGAACCGACAGTACACTTTCTGATCTGCTACTAGTCCTATTTAAATTATTGCCAAACAATTCCCTATTTTTGTGTACATGTTTTAAGCATTGTAATAAATATAACTTTTTTAAATTAAGGAGTCCGCTCTCTATGTACAATTCGTTACTAGGAAATAGTCTATGCTTTTTGTACATTATCTTAACTATACTCTTCTGTGCGATTTCTACAGGGTGACTATGTGCGTCCAAAAGTCCACCCCATCCAATTATGCCGTATGTAACAGAAGACTGAATTAGAGCGTAATACAGCATTTTTAATTTTTCATACGTTAAAATATTTTTTAAACTTTGGAAAACGTAATATAAATATCTGATTTTGTCTGTTAATTTAGCTATATGTGTTTCCCATTTTAGCCTATAATCTATGTGGATACCCAGATATTTATAACTTTCACCTGAGCTAATTTTGTAACACTTATTACAGATATCTATATTACAATTTAAATCGTGTATTTTAATTGACAAATTTTGTGAAGGGCCAGTCTTATTAGAGATTTGAAAGGGCAAATACATGGTTTTTTCTTGATTTAAACTAAGCAAATTATTTTCCAACCAGTTATTAACTATTGTTATACTTTTTGTAGCATCACTAAATGTTAACTCCCATGTTTTATTATATACTATAATAGCAGTGTCATCAGCATAGGACAATATTTCTCCGTCTACGAATCTATGAATCTATGAATCATAATGTGTATTTTTGAAAAATTGAATATAAGTCGATTCAAATTTTTATCATCTGTTGTTGGGAAAATTGTTTCCACACTAAAAATTAAAGTCAGATTTCAATTTAATATTAAATAAATAACATTTATTTTTAGACTTTATTTCCAATGATTACAGTACTAAAAATTTTCTACTTGTTAATTTTTCTTACATGAAGGTAAGATGATCAGTCTTACGCTTCAGGAGCTAGTCCAGGGATTATGAAATATTCAAGCCTTAAAACACCTTATTAAATAAATATTTCAAATCAACCATGTCAGTAATCGAGTCCGAAACCTCTTGTACCGTAGTAGAATAATAAAAAAATGATATTTGACAAGCATATTAGATAATTTAAGTCATGGAAAAAGTGAAAAGATGTTTATGTGTAGTAAAGGTTTATTTATTTATATATATAAAAAAAAAAAAAACATTATTGAATATTATTAGATTTTATACCTATACCATGAAAAAAATCATATTTGGACATCCCGTGTGACATTATTATTATTTTTTTTTTTTTAAATCTCGTTCTTTTTAGTCAGATCTTGAATGCTTGAGTAATATAGAAAAAGTGTTTATAAGCTCTACAATTTAGGAAGAGAATGTGAAATAAAAAGTTTTTTTTAGATAGCCAATACTATTACTACCATCACCGCCGCACACGTCTATCCTGCAAACATTCCTAGCTTCTTCCACATTCGTTCATATTGTCATACATGCCCTTAGGTTGCGTTTGCTTTTGATGTGACCAGACTTGCGATTTTAAATTATCTGATCGTGCAGCGACTTTCGTGGTCTTCAACGTCCACATTAATTTAAGTCATATATATATATCGTCGGCCTCGTGGTGTAATGGTCAATGCGTTTGCCTACTATGCAAGAGGTCTCGGGTTCAATTTCCGACATGATTGATCTGAAATATTTATTTAAAATAGTGTTTTCACACTGTTATATTTCAAAGTCCCTGACCCGGTACCTGAAGCGTAAGACTGATCATCTTACTTTCATGCTGAAAAAATGATCAAGATACGCTGAGATTGGTTAACAATGCAGTGCCCTATGCACCATTAGGTGCGGAAAGGTAATAATGATGATGATATATAAATAAAACGTTTCACCTGAAATAGCGTGATGACCGAAGAAAGCAATGTCATCATTTTCTATATAATCCAATACAGCAACTCTAACAGTATTGCACATAAAATCAGGGGGCATTGTTCTATAGTACATTCACATCGTCTTTACCATAAAAAAAATAACTACAAAGGAATATGGTCTATAAAAAGACCACAGGACAGTTCAGTTCACTTCAGTCCAGCTCGAAAAATCACTCAGTTTCAGCATGTAGTTCAAATGCAGTCTCTTCAACTTATCACCGCCGTTACGCTCGTGTTACACAACCATATGCTGTATCTTATTCGTCATTTTATAAATATGCATTAAACTGCAACCTCGTGTCTTATCTGTCGATCTCTTACTGGGGTAGGAGCTTTAACCAACACCCAGTAACCTAATCCTACAAATATATGTTTTACCGTTTTTTCGACATCTATTTGTTCTACATGACCAAACCATGTTAGAGATTATTTTTGAATCTTATTAATTACACCTATATTAGATTTGCACTCTCGCCTGATATTATCGATCAATGCGATCGCATTTCAAACGCATTCCCTTTGCTTCCTCTGCCAGTTCCATGTTTCACTTCGATACATAAGTGCTGAGACGAAAACTTCGTTGTGCACTGCCAGTCCAGCTTCGATTAACTAACTTAATTTTTATTATAGCAACTAAGCATATATTTATTAGAAATACACTAGCTAGAGATATTTTGAAATGCCGGTGATGAGAACGATGCTATGTTTTAATATGACGTTCTTATCGTATTTTATATTATAATGTTGCGCCCAAAATGCAAAAAAATTGCTAAAATTTATATTTTCTCTTTCCACGCCGCGCTGATTCAAGTCATAATTTATTTTGTTTATGGTTTTTCTGCATTCCTTATCTGCGTTTTGTGGTGATTTTATTCTATGGTTTCTCCGAGTCTCTGTTTTCTGTATGTACTGTATATCTGTCAGTTTTCAGGTTAAATTGTGTTTTTATTGTGATTCTCTTTCAATAAACTTGTGCTTTAACCAGTGACGTTTGACATTTTGTGTGGAAATCTGAAATAAAATCTACCCGACGCTTGTATCCTAATTAAATTTAGGTTATTAAAATTCTTAAGGTTTTATGTTTTGTGTCCCTTATTAATTTGTTTGATCAAACTGTAAAAAGGCTATGTACTATTGAATTTTGTGTTTTCTTAATAAAACTATGTGCTAATATTTAGCAATAGCCTCTGTTGTGATATATTTTTTTTATGCTGAGTAAGTAAACATTACCTATTGTCATATCAGTCCTGATGATAAACACTACAATTGAGTTCTAAACTTTGGTAAGTAAAACTAATTAGTACATAATAACACAGAACTAGTTCATTCTTGTCACCTTTATAAAAAAACAACCAAATGATAAAACAGGTTAAAAGTAAAGCTAAACAACGTAATTTAATTTATGTACTTGTAGATATAAAGTATAAAGTGGAGTTAGCACCGTCAGTAGGGCCGCAGTAAGTCACATCTTGCTGGAGGATGTGATTCTATATAATGCTACGAATGCCCAGTTGTATTCCACCGGCAACACTACTGACTAGTCCAACTCCTTAGTGTCCACGTCGCGAACCCCAGGCAATGGGATCACATTTGTAACGGTGTGGTCACAGCAGATAACGAGAGGATGAAAGGCGAGTTTCTGGCGCCTCCAAACCAGAACCAACCAGCTTAGGGAAGGTAACCCCGACAGAAAAATCCACCAGAAAAGGCAACTGGAAACCACTCTGGTCATCTTTTCCCAGGAATCACTGCAGCGAGTACATCCAATAAGCAGTTGTCCTGACTGCGGAGTAGCGCAGGACTGAGATGCTTTCGCTGCAGTGATCGTCAACGCCGGGGGGCCCAATAAGGCACCAGAAGAAGATATATAAAGTACCGTAAAACTCCTATTATCCGGATTAATGAGTGCCAGATGTTAGCACATAAAACTTACTTAAACATATCCCGCAAAGTTAATAGTTTCGATGAAAAAACATGCCAGTGTCAGAGGCCTTTTGTATTTGTTATCGTAACATCTTCTTGATTTTTATTTCCTGATAACGATTCTGATATTTTGCAATCCGGATGACTGGAGTTCGGATAAACTGAGTTTTCTAAAGCCTTTGAGCTTCTATTGTATCAATTCACATGTTACAACAGAGAGGGAGAGCATTTCTAGCTAAGGGAATTTAGAAATATAGGGCTTATGACCTGTCGTTGGATGGTTTAAGTGGCCATTGAACGCACTGCAACATTGACCATTTTACATCCATATTATTTAAATTTTTCCATCTGTTGATTTTTGTGATGTTAAAGAGCTGAAACCTTTTCTGGAGCAGGATTCTCCTACTATTTTGACGAGAGTCTCTATGTATTTTTTGTTTTTTTATAATATGTACGTATTAAATTTTAGTTTGTAATGTATGTATTATTTAAAATAAATTAATTGAATTGAATTTATTGATGCCGGTGAGATTCATATGACTGAATTATTTCACCTGCTAGGCAACAGCTGAAACATAAAAAAATATGTATACTTCTGATCCAACTGGATCCATGACAGATCGTAAGCGCTAGATTTCAATATTCCCTTCTCTAAAACTGTTCTCCACCTCTCTTGTAATATGTCAATCTTAGTAACCCCTTTGGAGGTGAAATCCAGTTCTTGTCTACAAAATTTTGACATACTTAAACCATTCTATACTATCACCTAAATAATATGTACAGCCTTTGCTTATCAAAACCCTTTTTTTTAAATATGGCATATGGGCTCTCCTCTCAAATTCTGCATGAAAAAAATAGTTATTACTAAAAAGTGTTTTAACGGTTGACTGTCAATCTTTAACCTTTGTAAACTTTGCAAGTCAAAAGTTATATAAGTTTTTTCTAATAAAAAGTTAAATAAATTTTATCACGGTGCAGCTGTGAATTCAATAATCTTATAGATAATAGCGGTGTTGTTTGAAGAATCCGATGCTATTAAAATTTTATTGATAAATGATGATGCATCAGTTTCGAGTGAACAACACGTGTCTTAATTTCCTACGAAATTACAATGAAGTAGTGTGAGTTTGCATAAATAACTAATTAAACTCAGAATTTTGTGAATATTAGCTTAGACAAATCATAAATTCTAAAATATGATAATGATTTATAATCATGTTTATCATAACTGTGGAAAAAATACACCGGCTTCAAATATGAATGTAATAACCATGTTTTTTTTTTTTTTTTAAAGGGAATAACTCGCTAGACTTCTATTTCGGAGGTTTGTCAGCGGATGAGAAAGTGAGGATATGGAAGGAAGTTATGAAAAATTCACCACAACACCTAAACCACCTAGGAAAAAAATGTTTCTTGAATTTTTTTCTTGCAACTGGCGGGAAACAAACCTGCAATGCCTGTTTTGCAATCGGTCGTCTAACCAACTGCGCCATGGCGCCTGTTAAGTACCATTAGTTCCATTAGTTCTAGTATCGAATTATATTGCGCATGTTCATTTTAAGGGGTTGAAATACGATTAATTAAATTTAATCAACGATAATTTTGATGTCGACCTTATTTATGCGGCAATTAATTGGAAATAATAATAGTTGAACTTTAAAAAATAAAATATACTATTATGAGTGATGATCACTTAAAACGATACATGTTCACAGATTAGTAACTAGCTTAATTTTCCTCGCATTGCCCACTCCCACCACCTTCCCCCATCCACACCGTTAATCCCGAAAATACTATCAAAAATCACTATTTCAATCGAGACTATTATTATGTGATCCATACTAAAATTCAGTATATTAAGATATAACAATCAAGAGTCAATCTTAATAAAACAATTTACTTTCATTATAATTGTATATAGATATTTCTGTTACTATCTTTGTCGTCCAAGATTCTTCTTATTCTGGCCTTTTCAAGTCTTGTCCTATGATTATTGTGGGTGGCGCAGTATAACTTTTTCTCTTGAATTATTTTGTCTTACCTCAATTTATGTATTCCCGTTGAATCACCAAATTAAACAAATAAGTAACGTGCTTTTATGTTTTTTTTTTTACTTTAACCAATTTTTTTTAGTAAGTATTAAGCTATTTAACCCAAATATGAAAATGTGTTTTTTTTTCACCCGATATGATGGAAAATATGATAAAAAATTGAAAAATCGACATTGAAAATCGAAAAAAAGAACTGTCACAACTCTATTGTAATCTGTCAAAAGTATATTCTTATATTGCTTGAACTGTGGTAACTTTAGCATAAACAGTATACATTTTTTACTCACTTTTCCCATTGATGTCCTATTTATGTTACTTATTTACTATTGTTAGTAAATTAATAAATTATTACAAAACTTAAGCGCATTGTTTTTTTTAAACCCAATCCTGTTAAAAATATGTAAATAGGTACAGTTCATTAAAATCTTTAATAAACTTTGCTTATGTGTGCATGATATAGAATTTTCATATAAAATATTCTAGTATGCTTACTAACACAAACTAAAATTGTATTTTTACTTGGCTCACTAACAGGCACTAAAACATCAACACAGGCTTATTAAAGATTCAAACTTTCTGTACTTAATGTGTTTCTAGTATGAAAATGTAAAAAAATCCAGTTTTGTTTGATGTTTCTTGGTGGAACTGCCTGATCCATAATAATTTGTTTTTTTTAGAATAGAAAATTAACTAATAACATATGGTTAGAAAACTCATGATCTTTTGGAGGAATATTTTTTTTTATTGATTTCATTATTTCTAAAGACATTTTAACATTACTCATAGTTTGTATATCTTTTTAAAGTAACAATATAATCTCAATTTATTATTGTGATTGGTACAGTGAATACTTTTTAATTTATAACTTAATAAAGAATCAAAGTTTTAAATCAAAAAGTGTATTTTTAAGTGCTGGTAAAATAGTTATGTATTTTTATTATTATCTGTTGAATCATATGTGTGTGGCGTTTTCATTTTTAAACTCAGCCTGACTTCAAGTGTAGCCCATCGCTTCAAGAATCCAGAAATTTGCTGTTATTGTCACAAATAAATATAAACATTTACAAAATCGGTGCTTTTTGTACTAACTTCTTTAATTTCTTTGTTTTGATTTTCTTTCTTTCTTTCTTTTTATTTTATATCTTTCTTCAACCAATATTTTATCTAATTGTACACATATAAAATGTGCAACACTTTTTGAACTCTCATTTTCATAATTTTTCTTAATTTTTTACTTTTTAATGGCAGTATAGTACTTAATGAGTTTAACCTTTTAACAAATGATATAACAGTAACTGAATTTTAGAAAGGAAAATTATAGAAATGTAATTTTTTTAAATGATAAAATCAAGATAATCTTAAGCCTGGGTGTTCTGTGCTGTAATTCACTACTGTAATAGGGCCTGCTCGCCCGTTGTGGTGCAATATAGAAAAATATGATGGACCTTATTCTTCATCCTTTGCATAACTATATCAATCAATGTGGATGTCTCATTCTATCGTTATTTTTAGTTGCATTTTAATGTAGATTTTGATGAAAATTGCATTAGCGAAGTGTTTGGGAATTCGATTGTTAAAAATCGTCTTTTTAACTATTTTGCCTGTGTAAAATTGTACATACAATAGTCAAAATGTTTAAAAAATCTCATCAATCTGTGATTTTTTATTTCAGTGAAGTACATTATGGTTAAACAGAAAAGATTTCCTCTAATCGATGGCTTCACTTTCTGGAAAGGACGCCCTTCGAAGGGAGGACATCGATGGTACTGTTCATCGTACTCCAGTCTTCACTGCATGGCTTCTGTCGTAATAAAAGATGATATAATTATATCTTTTAAAAATGACCATAATCACGAGCCCCCTAGGTTTTTCGTTGATGCTAAAGGAGATTATATCAAAATGTGAAAATATCTGCTTTAAAAGGAGATACCTCAACAAAACCTCAACAAATGGATAACATTTATGATAAGGGAATGAGCATTGGCAGGGCTTATGACGTTCTTCTTCATTGTCTTCCTATGTGTCTCTCAACGTGTCGTGGCTTTGAGGATATGCCCACCCGATCTTCATATTGCGATTACATATATTCGTGAATACTCCAATTTTTATCGTTATTCAACCAGGCAACGTCACAGCACTATCACATTCCTTTCGCACAAAAGAAATGCGATAGCAATAGTGCACGCTATAAACGGCCCCGTCAGTACATGATGTAATGTTCGGCCCATGCAAATTGGTGAATGTAGTGTAGTCACTTATATCAGTCTATGAAAAGACGTAAATCCTGTAAATGCATTGACTTGAATACTTTGTTCTCAAAAAGGTTTGTCACCACTGTTGCAATATCTATCAATCTTGATCAACTTCCTAGTGGCATAAATCTAGTACCTGTCTTCAAAAAAAGCACAACATAAATATGACTGATTTTGTATAATTTTTTTATTTATTTATTTTAAGATTATAATTTTCTTGAGTAATTAATAAAAATCTGTGATTATTTATGTTTTTTTTTTGCCGTTTGTGTTTTCAAATTGCATTGTAAAACAGTTTTTCAAATGTTTAATCTAATTGAATTCCTTATTTATAATATATATTTTATACTCTATAAAAATCTGGCAATGCTTTGTTATTGCTAGATTTGAGTATATACTCGTATATAGATTAAACTAACACAATCGGAAGTTTGATATCGATTATTATATTTATTTATTTATTCATTTATCCATTATAAACTAAGATTAAGAATAAAAATAATGTGACCTCACTGGGGTTACCCGTGCCGAGGACACATATGTACATATACAGTTTTTTTTTGTGTTTCGGATTACATAAATTGTGAGGATATGCGGTAGCAGAGAATTTTGATGAATAGGTATTTGAACATAGTTTTTATGTCACTGTCTTGCTCCCCGATACTGTGCAAAAAAGACAACTGCATGTCGGGCCCTTATGCCTAGCTAAAATATACAAAATCGACGTTTCGTTGTCCCGTTTTTCAAAATCCTTTACTTCATAATGCTTTTACGTGACCATAAAATCAGATTCGGTGTTCTTAATAATACCATTGACCTATGATTTCACATAAACGGACACAGAACCCCTTAAAATTACGACACTTAACTCATGTCCAAACGCTCAGTCATGCCTAATGCGTATTTAGTCGTTCTTTAACCGCCAGCCAGGTTTTGATGTGAGCTTGACATTTGATTAGCAACCAAAATGCCTGATTGTGTCGTGAAAGCATGTAAAAACCGTTCTGAAAACAAAAAAAAGATGTTGTAAATTTTTATTGGTAAGCTGGTACCAAGGTACTTTTTGATGATTGAATTACGGGTCTTCTCCCACTAGTCATTACTTTATAATAATAAAAATATAAAAAAGTAAGTAAAGTTTTTATAATTTTATCTAAATCATTATTGTATTAATGTCGAATACAATCACACTAACTTATATATTTTACTAAGACGTGTGTACTTATTGTCAAATATTTTAATGTGTGAAAATTATACTAATAACATTTTCAATAATTTTTAATATTATAATATTTATGTTCAACACCACCTGCATTGGAAACAAAATGGCTGTCTTAAAGTCCGAAAATGTTGACGTTTACAAACGTTGAATATATTGTATGTTCTGTTTTGAGGCCATTTCCACACTATCGAAGACCAAACACATTAACATATTACAAATAAATATAATATGGCGATTTTTTAAAAAGGAATGCGTAAATCATGACATATAAGGAGGTTTAAAGTAAAAACACCACTGTTCATGAGCACTGTTTTTGGGAGGACCAACAAAACCAGTAGCGAAACGACTATGTCTTTCAAGTTGTAATGTATGTAGACGTAGAAGTTCTTGTGAATCTCTTTTTTTAATTCCTAAGATTTCCAAGTTGTCTAATTTTAATATTTTACTTTCAACACGAAGAACTTTTACAACAGTGTTGTTCCGGACGCGTACAATATATATGTGTAAAATATAATAAATTAAATTAAACTAGCTAGAATCCTCGGTATCTTTACGACTGAATGCTAGTCTCCCAATAAAGATGAATGATTCACTTTTGAGCCTGGCCTCAGTAATACCGGGGCAAAATATAGTCCTAAAACAAAAGATAAATTAAAAAAATGCATGAATGTAAATAAAGCCCTAGAAAGGGCCACTGTATTATGATACGCGTATCGCTTTACAAGGCCAATTACAATTAGAAATATTAATTCAGTTGAGTTCCTAATTTCGAACTCTGAACAGTTCACACGTGTTTTATTAAGTTCTCCGCCCTGTTCGCCTTCCTGCACTTCGCTCTTCGCTCCGCTCTGCCAGCTGACTACCTTCGCCTCTCTACACCACTTGGACCGGGTGGAAAGTCCTTTTCAAGGCTATTGAGGTTGACTTGCGGTCAGCGCAGTTGTGCCCCTACCTTCCGACTTTGTCCTTGACTCTGTCTGGGAGGGTGGCTTCTCGTTTACGCCGGGAAGCCTGACTGCGGCAGACGCGGGTGACGAACCAGCAAAATTGTGGTAACGCGTACGTTACACTTTGCTACTTCACGCACAAGTTTCACATTGAACTTATAAGAAATAGTCCAAAAAACAGTGATAATGGTAACAATGTTTGATTATGAAGAGTTGAGGAAATGTGGATGTTCAAACATGGGCAGAATGGTGAATGTTACACAGTGTGTAAAGTGGCCACTTAAACCAGCCAATGACAGGTCATAAGCCCTGTCAATGCCTAGACTTCCATATTCCCTTCTCGAAAACTTTTTCCCTCTCTGTTGAAATAAATTTAAAGTGATAATGGTGTTTTTGCTTTTAACCCCATCATATATCAAGTACCTATACTTAACCACAAAGCAATCAAAATTAAGTTATCGCGACTGCTATTTTTTATATATCAATATAATATGGTTTCAATGTATATTTTACTTACACTGTAGTATTTAGTTAGTGAAAAATGTTTGGCTTAGAGCCATTTTAAATTTATAATTAAGAAACAAGAGACCATATTTTTACATCAAAACCTTCATTTGATACTCTGGAATACTTTTTACACTAATTATCATTTGATTTTAAAATAATTTACCATTTTTAAGGCAAAAACAAAAAGATTGATCATCAGAATAATTTTCTTGAAGTATGGCACTTTGGCTTTACATAAGAGACTCTCTCATGGCCTTCTTAAGCAAAGTCTGCCGCTAGGGGCGCTGTCAGTGCTCAGGCCTTAGAAGAGGGTGTATTGATTGATGTCTAGTAATAATACGCTATTGACTAATAGAGTCGCTCATACGAACAAAAATCATGCTATGCTTATTAACCACGAAGCTAGTTACAGTATACAGCAATACTACATGCCGTTGGTACTCAGGTCGAGAATTATTGCAAGCGCAAATCAAAACCGCCCGTTACACGTTTATCGTTTAACTAGAAAACCAAACCAAAAGTTTGGAACGCTTTTGTTCCATGCAATAGAGCTCAACGGCTTATCTAGCGAATTATTACTCGGAGATTGATATGCTTCTTTAAAAAGTATACTGATAATAATTCTTGGTTTTTCTCTGTGTTTCAGCAAAATTTATTACGACACCTAATAAAAACCGCCTGTTAATGTTTAGAAGTTATACGTATCGCAAAATGCGAAGCTCTTCTAAAGGTTGCAATTGGCGTTGTTCTTCTTACGATTCCCAGCTTTGCAAGGCTACTGTTTTTATTGATAATAGTAATATTATATTTACCAGAAAAGAACACAATCATAATCCACCCAATTTTATCCTTAACCAGAATGGAGAATATGTTAAAATATAATGTATTTTTAAACTCTACAAATAAAATTAATCGGTCTGTGGTAATTTGGAAATTTTCTAGAAAATCTATCAATAGAATATGGCTTAAAGTTTTTGGGGGATATAAATAAATTGTGTTCACTTTACCACGTTCATATGTAGTAATGATCATTCTGATCAAAAATTCCTATTATGCCACGAACTTCTGAGTGACTCATGAAACCACACGAGAGTCATAAAATTTCTAAATCGGTCAAAACTGCTGTGTGATTATGTAGTCCATGAAACTATTAAACATACTCTAAAAAATATCAAGAGGGTATAATGAGGGTATAACTAACCTGAGACATGAATCTATCTAAGACCAAAATTATAATAAAAGAAAACATTTTATTCCAATAAGTAAAATTTATCTCGGATGTTTTTAAGTATATTTTTTCTACTGAATCTGTCGCTGTTTAAAACTGCTGAACTGATACAAATGGATTTATTTTTGCTAAATTTCATATATTAATATGTTTTCGTTCCATTGTTGAAAAAAAATTACAACGTAATAAATAAGTTACAAAATTTTTTGTTTTATTTCGAAAAATGCCTTTCAAAATATTTTCGCACTATTTGAACGTTTCGTACATCCGAACAGGGTATAAATTTTGGGTGTTCGGACTATCGGGGCTCTGCTGTATTGGTTTTTTCAACGTGTTTAGTGTGAAGTAATTGTGAACAAAATAATGCCCAAAGAACTGACGGCAGCATATTATGTAGTTGGTTCATAAATTGGTTCTGTTGCCAAGAACTGATACGCTGTTGTTTCTTGGAATTGACGCCTGACGAACTGTCATGACACTAGCAAATAATAAGATGGATTTACAAATTCGTTCTGTCAATATTTTTTATTTTTTAAAATGAGTTTTACTGTTATTTAATTAAACGTCAGCTGATATGTTTTTATCGTATTTTTCTGGACTGGTATTCTGAACTCTTTTAATTTAGTACGTAAATAAGCGCTATACCGCGCTATAAAAGTATTTAGAATAGCAGCCCTGGGGTGCTATTTTGAATCTTCTCTAATTCTCTACTACCCGGAGATCGATTAATTTGGGAATTTTTATTTTTTGCGTGCGTTTTCACTTTGCCTCGTGTATGTCCACACTGATGATTAAACAGCAAATAAATGTAATCACGTGAAATAAAACACGATGATTTTCATTTAGAACATTTTTGCGACCTTTTCCGTTTTTTATATCATTTGATATTAAATCATCAGTGTGGATATTATATGATCAAAAATTCGTCGCGTGCAAAAATTAAATATCCCATATTAACCACATTAAAGGGGTAGATAAGATTCATAATACCGCCCCTGGTATGCTTATTTTTATAATTTTAACTATTTCATATACGATTACATTATGGCACAATTATTTTACTTTCCGCATAATATGTCCAATTTATTTTTGAATGAGTTAGCATATTATGGTGCCGTGACTATTTCTCGGGGCAGACTATATGCATCTACAGATCTGCTATTGATAAAACGTTTAGCTGGATTGGGGTTGATTTTGGTTCCTCTAATTTCATCAAATTATGTCCTCTCAGTTGTGTATTCCCGAACATTGTACAAAGTTTACAGTCGTAGTACCTGCGCAGCATTGTACGAGTATAAGCTTTAATAATGTTTCCTATTTGCTCTTCGCTGTTTACATAAACGTTTGTGACAGGTTTTGTTATGCAAAAATACGGTCAATTTTATTTTTTATTATTTATTTATTTAAACGCCTTGTAGGCTTTTACATGTTTTACATACATATTTACAAATAAGGACAGACATGTATTTTACACAGAAGTAGCAAAAAATATCAATGATTTTTAGAAGAAAAAGATTAAAAATGTCATCTTTACATATTAGTATAAAATTTATGGGTTTACTTAACATATAGTACATACATATATTGCAGTGGAAATAACAGAAGTGCATTTTTAAATATGAAGACAGAAATGCAATTTACACAAAAGTAGCAAAAAATAAAAATGAATTAAGAAGAGTAAGAATTTTTTATTTTTTTTAATTGATCATCATTACATATTAGTAGAAAATATATTGGTTTACATAATAATACATACATATATTGCAATGTAGAGAACAGGAGTGCATTTTTTCTTATAGGTTATATTAAAATATAGAAGAAGTTAGAAAAATACTAATTTAGAATACAGATATAAGTCAATAAACGGTAAACAATTGAAATCAACATAGTATTATTTAGTATTACAATTTGAAGATAGTAAATTAAAACACTGACTTTTAAAATTCAAAAGTGTATGTGAATAATAGTAATAATAATATTTGGCTGATTTACATAGCGCCATTTTTGTAAAAAGTCACCTCCTGGGCGCTTTACAATCGTATACCTAAACTTACATTCTAACTACACTAAAGTGATATATTATATTTCCAGATTTAAAATTGAGGGTATGATAGTCTAAAGAAGTGGGATTTTAGTTGGGATCTGAACTGACTGGGACAGTCGATGATTCGTAAGTTTGAAGGCAATTGGTTCCAGGCAGAGGGGCCGGCAGCGGCAAAAGCACGATCTCCAAATATAGTGTTCTAGCGCCGGATTTCGACAAGTTTTCCTCTTCCTGAATCAAATGCTGACCTAAGAGTGGATTTTCTTCGACATGTATTTTCCCTAATACAAAGGTCCGATAGGTATTTTGGAGCCATTTCACGAAGGGATTTGAATACTGTCAAGCAAAGCTTGTATTTTATTCTCTCTGGGCTTTTTAACCAGTGCAAATCTCGAAGATGTTGTGAGATGTGAGAATTTTTTTACTCCCGTAATAAGCCTTGCTGCTCTTAAAAGGTTTGTAAAATGCAGCTCTGGGTTTTGTGAATTTAAAAATCTATTTAGACTACTTGTAGACTTTGTTAACGGATGGAATACTTGTCGAGGACCTTCTTGTTTTGGCTTCGAGAAAAAAATCTCAAATTCTCAAAGTACCTATAACGGAACTCATTTATGCATAAAAATAAAATGTATGTTCAATATTATGTCTCACTTAACAGTGTTTTGGTTTTTGCAGCAAAATTTATAAACGAAAAAAGTTTGATGATAGATGGGTATACATTTCGTAAAGGATTTTCCACGGCTAAAGGAATGAGGTGGCGTTGTTCATCGTATGATTCCTTGCACTGCATGAAAACAGTTCTTGTGAAAAACAATCACATCATTTCTCACCACAAAGATCACAATCACCCCCCACCTAAGTTTTTTATAAGCTCTAGCGGAAAATACATTAAGCTTTAAAATAATAAATAAATGCAAAACCCGTCAAATAAAAATGTTTTTGACAACTCAATACTAACAATGTATTGTAAAAATGTATAACTTAGAGACTGCTTCTCGAAGATAATTGTATTTTTAAAAAATAAATGTATTATTAAAATAACGTTTGTCTTTTGTGTTCATATTATGAATATCCATGTATTCCTTTCTTTACTTTCGCGAAATCCAAGAATAGTTTTCTTTTTGGACTTACGGTACGATTGCATCTAATTTTGTTCATTAAAGTTTTCAGTTTATTTAACATAGAAACAATATATTAGCTTTCAACCCTAAAATGAATTAATATCATTGTTATGAATAGGTATATATTTTTATATACATACCAATAGGTAAAAATATACACGGTTTTTCAGGGCCAGACCGCGAAACTTTAGAGGAACATTCCTCATGGTAAGCTTTAAAAAAATCATATTAAAATTTTTCCAAAAAATTATTTGAAAAAAACTTTTGATCCCAAAATTTAGTGAATCTTTCATTTCTCGGACTAGCATCCTTTCCGCAAACCCTGTCCCATCCCGCCAAAAAAATGCGATAAAAACGTATTTGACCAACGAAGCGATACGCACCAGACGCGGACAAGGGAAGCGGCTGGGTAAGAGAGGAGTAGAGGTTTGTGGAGGGACCGCTTGTCCGAGAAATTAAGGATTTACTACATTTTGAGATCACATTTTTTTTTTTTAATGACTTTGGAAAAAAAATATAAGATCTTTTTTAAAGCTTACCATTCCTCTAGAGTTTCGCGGTCTGACCCTGAAAAACAGGTAAATATAAAAAAATGGTACATATTTTTTCAATTAATTTATGTAGTTGCAAAAACACATCAACATCGCAATTTATAATTATATGTACAGATTATAAGTTCAAAACAAGTCAGCAACAATATGTCATTGACACGAAGGAAAAATAATACTAATATAGAATAACGAAATTAGAATTGGTTACCGACCTTTTCAGGGTCAAAAAAGCGTTCCCTCTGCCATCGTTTGCGTGTTTTTGCTTTAATTTGTACCATTTTTTTCCTCTATATAGTAGAGAGGGATCTCCGTACAAATCTTACAATCCGCGCTTGCGCAAACTGAGATTCTTCTAGGTTGTGGAAGCAATCGGATTATCCCGATACATTATTTTTAATACATCTACTGCTGCGACGATGATAATATTTTGAAACTAAACGTAATTATAATTATTATTTTGTAATGAAGTAAGTATAGAAAATAAATATAAAATTAAATCAAAACATTATATTAATAATGTTTACTAGCCATAAGACAAAGGTTACAATCTCCCATACTGATTTTTTAAATTGCTTTTCGCCTTCAAATAATGTCAATTTTTTTTGTCGAAAAACAATATTTTGTAAAGAGATAATACCTATTATGCATATTTATTAAAACTCTCATTTTCATTGTAATAAAACAAAATAGAATCTATTGAAGTGGATTGATTTTAATTACAATTCATTACTATGTATATATTATATATATAGATATATGTGTATTGATAATTATTATTTCTAAATATATATAGGAGTATACACTATTTATTTATTCTGAATTTTTTACCTATATGTGAATTGCTTCCCTAATCAAAAACCGCACGCCCCTGTATGGCACACAATGAATCACGAATACAAAATACATATTATATTTGTTTTATTGTATTTCCGGGTACCCAAAGAAAAACTACCACCAACAGATGCACAAGAACGACCGAGCTATTCTCAGGTAGCCGCAAACCGTCCATCGTGCGCATCGTGCAGAAAGGAACGTAAAGGGCAACGCAAAACTCGTTTCCGCTGTGTTCAGTGCCAAAAACCAGTGTGCGTCGAGCACTCGATAACAGATTACCATTGCAGAAAATGTCCTTTATAAACCTAAGTTAAATAAATAAAACATTTCAACATAAGAGAAAATCAAAACCACTTTTTACGCATTTTTCACGTACCTACCTACTAGTAAACATATTATGTGTCCTTAAATACGCGCCTTTTTCAAATGTTTTTTTTTTAAATATGCGAGTTGCTTATTTATTGACTTGCTTATTATGTACAAGGCTTATATTAACTGCAAACGGTATGTTCCTTTTAATTCCTCTAACTATACACCGCAAGACAAATAAATTTACGAGTTCTCAAAAAAAACTAAAATTGACATATAATGAATTATTCTTGATATTTAATTAGTTTTTTTTATATTGTTTGACATATGTGATGACTACTCGTTATTTCAAGGTTAAAATAAAAAATCTTACTCATGAATTGTACTTAGAAATTGCCATTATATATCAGGTATCAGATTACCCGAACCTTAGAGACCCATAACGGTTCATTTATGGTCGAGTGTTTGTGATGGAATAATAAAAGACATGTTATTTTTTAATTCATATTTAAGAAGTAGGTTCTTATCGCTTTATTTTAAATTAAAGTATTTTACATTTAAACATATTTATAACATTTAAAAATATTTAGTACTTAGTGAATTCACCTTTATTTTTTATAACATGTAAAATTCTATTATTTAGAGAAGCGTAAAGCGAATCTAAAATTTCTGATGTTATTTCTTCTTCCCAAACTTGAATTAAGTTTTTTTTTAATTCCTCAATGTTTTTTGATTTTTTTTTCCCGACTTTTTTTTTCATAATCGCCCATAAATTTTCTATCGGGTTCAAATCAGGGCTATTCCCGGGCCACGTCAACGATTTTAAGCCAATTTTCTCCTTGAATTCATTGATCTATAAAAAAACAATAAATTATTTATCATGTGGTCACAAAATGCATTTAAAAATATATATATTTGTACTCACAGTGCGGGCTCTATGGCACGGCGCAGAATCGTCCTGAAAAATTGGGTCCGCGGTATACTGCGTAATGTCCTCGATTGTTGGAATAATATGTTTTTTTAACACTTTTTTGTACTGAATGGCATTCATCGTACCCTGTACAAAATTTAGAGGTCCTAAACCGTATGCTGTCATGCACCCCCAAATCATCACGTAGGGTGAATGTTTAACGGTTCGAGTGACGCACGACGGATGATATCTTTCCCCACGTTTTCGTCGAACTATCTTTCTGCCGTCTGGACCAAAAAGGTTGAATTTTGATTCATCAGAGAAAACAACATTTTGCCAATCCTCCAAGGTCCAATTCTGGTGCTCTTTCGCCCAATCCAGTCTAGCCTTCTTCATTTTGTCCGTGAGTAATGGTTTCTTTGCGGGACTCCGTGCTTGGAAACCATGCTCCAACAGCCGCCTGGACACTGTTTTTACTGAAAATGTTGATGTGCTGGTAGACTGCACCTCTGCGTGTATTTCAGGTGCCGTTAAAAATCGATCGCGCATAACAATTTTTTTTATTAAGCGATCATCTCGGGCAGATGTCACGCGCCCCCGTCCGCTTCCTTTTTTTCCGTTCTATGGATCCAGTTTCTTGGATTTTTTTTTAATAAAAACCTCACTGCACCTTCTGAATACCCAACTCGACGAGATATTTCACAATTAGATATGTTTTCTTGCGACAATGTGATTATTTTGGATTTTATCGCAATCGACATTTGCTTTGCACTTTCCATGATTGTTGTGTTATGTTCACTCAAACGCGGGTAAAACAAGACTGTTGAGACATTTTAAAATGTAAATATTGTAGAAAGGTGACACATAGTGTCCTTAATTTATTAAACAAAAGAAAGAGGTATCGATAAAGGATTTCTTAAAAAAAGGGTTCAGTAAAGTCAAGGGGCGCGGTAGCAGGTAAACTCGTAATTTTTTTTGTCTTGCGGTGTAGTAAAAGGATCTGGTGGGAGAATCGGCTGTGGCCTCGTTAAGGAACTTCTCTGCATTTGCTTTGAGGATAGGAAACCACATAAAACTCATTCAGGAGAAGCCAGACATCAACGGACCTTCCGTTCCACTTTGAGAGTGTTCGGCATTTTGTATCCTATTTTTATTTATTTCAACAGTTTCCTTTACTATGTAAGATTTTGGTAGTTGAGAGTTGGAGCTCCTACCCCAGTTAGAGATTAACAGAAGACACGAGGTTGCTGTTTAATGCGTATTTATTACATGCTGAATAAACAGTAAAATGTGTTGCGCGAGTGTTACTACGATGATGGGTTGAATAGACTGCACTTGAACTACATGCTGGAACTGAGTGACTGCGTTGAACTGAACTGACTGAACTGAACTGCTCTTGTTGGGTAAACCGACGGTTTACTGGGTCCTGTGGTCTTTTTATAGACCACGTTCTTTTGTAGTTCATTTTTTCATGGTAGGGACGGTGTGAATGAACTGCAGAACGATGCTCCCGATTTTATGTGCAATACTGTTGAAGTTGCATTATATGTTGTATTGGATTCTATAGAAAATGATGACATTGCTTTCTTCGGTCATCGCACTATTTCAGATGAAACGTTTTAGCACGTGTGTGTCATCGATTATGGACTATAAACCCTACAATTATTTTTACCACGTATGATATTACCTCATGCGATAAGTTTTTATAACTTATTACTGTTACGATGTCTTCTAGGTCCTAATCCAGACCTCACACCTTTGGCTTTGGCCCGCTTTGCCGTGCTGGCCCTACATTTTTTTTTATCACTTACCGGGCTGTCGTCCATCGGGTGGCTTACGTAGATACCTGCCCGTTGATACGGACCGTTGACAAGTGCTACTGTCATCCCGCTTTTTCAGTATAGGGTTAGGCGCGGGTCGAGAGGATAAAACCTTCTCATGCATCTACCATGGCATTACTATCCTCAATAATTACAATGTTTTCAACTCGTATACATCTTGTAATATACCTATTTGCCAATAAGTTTCCTGAGAAACCGTCCTTATCCAAATGATGGCATTCATTGCATACTTCAAGTAATTCAACTTTTTTAAAAAAGAAATACACCGCTAAGCCTCTATTTTTCCCTTACTGTGTAAATTATGCAGGATATAAAAATGAGTAAGGTAATGACCATACACCATTCAAAATTTCGTCGCTACGCCGGCAATATCTTTTAAGTATTTTTTTTCCCTTTATTATGGCCTTTACCGTTCTTGGTAATACTAGCCAGAAACAAACAGTGTTTACATATGTTAAATGGGAGCAAAACAATATTACAGATAAGACAGAAAAAACAGATAAACCTTATACATTTTTAAAATACATGGAACATAATTGATCTCAAAATTAAAATTACAACAATTGGAAATAATTTAAAAATCGCAAAAATAATATGCATTATTAAGAAAAACACCAACACTGTAAAAATTGTTAAGGAGACGAATAAAGCAATGTTCCTATTCATGATGGATTTTTTTTTATTACTTTTTTTTTATTGGACGTAACGGAAAGGGAAAGGAAAATATTGAAACTGTTTAATTTTAATGAAAAATCAAAAATACTTTTAAGAAAGAAAAATCACTTAACAGATATTGCCGACACGACGACGATTTGTAAAAGTGCCGCCATTGAAACCTACGGTAGTGTATGAACGCCATAACATGGCTAAGTTATATATTATATAACTTGTATATTATATTATTCGTAAGATTAATATTATTTTACGGTATTTATTGTTTTAGTTCACTACATAACGTCTCGTCGTGGTAATACAATGATAATGATTGATGGATTTACTTTTACCAAGCAATTTTCGCATATCGTCGGGAAGAACCGATGGAAATGTTCAAGTCACGCAAATAAAGGATGCAAGGCGACGGTTCACACACACGAAGATACAATTGTCCATATCAGTAATATTCACTGCCACATACCGAACAAATACATTGTTGTCGATGGAAAACACATCAAAGTGTGAAGGGTTTATCAAATAAAATTTAAACTGCTTTTGTACCTACGTTTTTTTATTTTACACACAAGAGTTTTTACACTTTGGTAGAATATTATCTACCATATAATTGGCCATTATTTGTATAATTTATTGCCGTATTGAGTTTTGTCTCCGAATTTGGGAATAAGAAACTGCACTCGATGATTTCCGCTAAAATACACTGCGGAAACTTAAAAACGCTCAACGAGTGTACGGCAAAATATAATCTTTCAAAATAAACAAGACCCAAAGGGCCATAAAGGTCTGTCGAATCGGAAGTGTAAGGTATAATTAAAAAAATAACTGTTAATTAGGATTATGATTTTACTCTTCTTTAATCTGCAGAGGTAGATCCAACGCCGGAGTAAAACCGAACGCGGTAGGATCAATAAATTAAAGTTATCCTTTTGCCGTATTATACAACTCTAAAGGTGGGCGAAGTTAGAATAGGAAAATATCACATACTACGAATACTGATAAAAGTATTTTCAAAATCAATATGGATATTGTGGAGAAATGTTTTCATACATAACTTTAAAAAATAAATTATAAAAAAAATATGTCCCTAGAAAAACGCGACATGTTTGGCATTGACAAGAGTGCAGAACTTATATACAAAACAATAATTGCCCCTCATTGGGACTATTGCTCTACTATATTATATTTAGCTAACGAGGGAGACATAAACAAGTTTGAAATACTACAAAATAGAGCAATGAGAATTATACTGAAAAAAAGCAAATATAATAGTGTTGAAAAAATGAGAAAACAATTGAACTGGATAGGAATAAAGAAAAGACTATTGTATAATGTATTTGTATATAAAGTGTTTAATAATCTCATGCCAAAGTATTTTATAAGTGAAATTATATTAAATAGAAATGTACATAAATATAGGACAAGAAATAGAAATAGGATAAGACTACCACTTAAGAAAAAAACAAAATCACAAAATAGCTTAATGTATAAAGGGTTAAAACTGTATGATGAGATGCCTGAAAGTATGAAGAATGAAAGAAAACTTACGGATTAAAAAAAAAATGTTATGTTTATTGTAATAATGTAGTTATGTAAGAAATATTTAATAAGTATTTGTTATAATTGTAAATATATTAGTTAATATACAATGTAATATTAACTAACTTAAGTAAATAAATAAAATAAAATAAATTGTGACGTCAAGATTCGTTCAAGAACATAAATTATACAAAAATTTAAATGGTTACAAACAAAGTTCAAAATTAACATGAATCCTGATATATTAAGGGTGGGACCAATGCAATGACCGTTTTCGCAAAAATTCAGAATTTATAAGTAGTAAAAAAAAAAATTTGTACCAAAAAACGTGATATTTCGCTATTGCATCCGGATGGATCCTCCTTAGGAGTATTGACCCAAACATGCTACTTAATTTCTTGATAGTCTTGGTACTATTGCAAAAGCACCATGATAGGTACTGGTATAGGTGCAATATAATACAAAGGCATATAAAAAGCATTAAATGAAAATTTCGTTGTAATTTTTAATTTTTTAATTTTATTTTATTCTTCTTGCTGAGTATGATAATTATGCCTAAATGGTTTCTATGTGAAGTTCATAATTTTAATTACTATTTATTTATTTATTTCGTGTCTACATATATGTATTTGATACTTTCTTGAACACCTTTGTCCATACAAATCTTTGCGTTTCATGTTAGTATATATTTTTATGCTAAATAATATTAGTGTATTCATGAATATCTATGCTATTTGATGTATTAACATGATTTTAAATTGTTTTTAGGGTTTCGACCAAAAATTATTGATGAAAATCATTATATAGATCTTATTACTCCAAAACCCTATGTCAAAAGAAGATGCAAAGTGTGTTACAGAAGAGGTGTACGCAAAGATACGAGATTTTGGTGTGTTGTTTGTAAAGTGGCATTATGCATAGAAAATTGCTTCAAAGAATATCACAATTATGAAATTGCTACAATAAATAACATGTTAAAATAGTCAACAAGTAAATAGTGACAGTAGATATAGATAGGTATCTGTTTTTTTATTTATTTTTAAAAGACGTAATATAATCAAAAGTATTATTTATTGTTAAACATCCGTAAATTTGTGGTCTATGAATTGTAGATGTATACATTAAAATAAAGAATTGTGATTAATGTTTATTATTATGACTCTCATTGGCTGGTTTAGCTCAAAGGTTTCAGGTTTTTAAACTTTGCGTTAAATAACAGATGAAAGAACTTATTATTATTAATATTTGTTGACCTTAAAAGGCATTTGACACCGTAAACCACAGAATCTTAATAAGTCAACTTTATAAAATTGGTTTTAAAAATTATGGTCTATTGTTTTTTGAAAATTATTGAGCAAATCGACTTCAAAGCACTAGTATTGGAATAAATATGAGTAAGACTAAAACTGTGATACATGGAGTATCACAAGGAATAGTTCTTGGTCCTACTTTGTTCTTAATTTTTATAAACGATCTTTGTAATATCCATGTGCCTGGTAAGCTGTTTTCTTATGCTGATGATACCGTACTAATTGAGCAAGGAAAATCCCGGGAAGAGACTGCCATAAAAACCAATGATTTTGCATAGATTTATATACTATTAAGCATGTTGTCTAGATGTTTATTGAAATTTATGTATGTTTATGTAATAATATTTAATTTTTGCTATTATTTAATAATGTACATGCTTCCGATTTCCATTATGTTATATCCCAACTCAACACAGGGGCCTTGGCTTCATAGAGTTTGGGATACGTTATTATTTTTTTTGTAATATTTCTGTATGTATTTAAATAAATGTACAAGTATAACTGTAATCAAAGAGTGGCTAGATCGGAATCTCTTTTCTCTTAATTGCGATAAAACTTTCTTCATACCTTTTTACAATTCTAAATCGTCAGTCCCTTCATCTTAACTTCATATTATGTTTTATAATAAATACTGTAACTTCGATATACGTGCATTTATAACTGTGAAAAAATTAAAACCGAAAATTTGATAAAGTATTTGAGAGTAACGTTAGACTTTCAACTTAAATGGACTAATCATATTGAAAAAAATATTGACAAATTAAGATATTTGACCTATTTTTTCAAACGTTTTACTAGTTATATTAATCCAGACCATGCCCTTGTACAGTATTTTATTTCTTATGAAATAATTGGATGGGGGGGAGCCTATAATAATCATTTTAAGCCTTTAGAAACCTTACAAAAACTAATTATTAAAATAGTACTTTATAAAAATGTAACTTTTCCCCCAACCAATTATTTCAGGAAGCTGGACTTTTGGAGCTACGAGGAATCTATTGCCAACGGTGTTTAAAATATGTTTTTTATGCGCCAACATTTATTCCCTAAATGTTTTAATAGATCTGGCCAAAGATTGAATAGTGTACTAAAAAATCACTATTATAAATCCAGACTCGCACAGACACTCATTTTTCATAGCCCCAAAACTTTTGAATGCATTTTATAAGGGTAATTATATGATAGAGATTAGTTATTGGAATTTGTTTCGATTTATAATTTTGTTAAAATTATGGATAAAAAAAGCAGATTTAAATAGCTGATTTTTTTATTTGTTCATGTGTTCTAATTTTATATATAATAATAATATATATAATGCGCATGCGCCGGCACTGCGCGGATTATGTATACTGTGTATTCCCTCTAACGTATGATTTGCCGCTATTAAGCATAATCTATCTCGCTTAAGCTACGGTTATACAGAAAAGTTAAGTTTTCTGTGTGAAAAATTGAATATGCATACATTTTTTTTTCTAAACATGTTCAATTACAGGTTACCGACTTTAAGATACTTTAAATTTTCATACAAATTTATTTATTTAACAAATTTACGGACAATGTCAAATTTTAACAAATCATAAAACGAAAAAAAACAATAATAATACAGTAACAAATAATAGAAGCAATATAACAAAGAAAAGCAAAGACATATTAAAACATTAGACAGGGGTTATGGAATCCAGGTTAATTCTACAAATATACAGTAAATTTATTGGGAATATTTTTTCATTTTATTTGTAAAAAAATGATTAAGATCTTGATTTTCATTTACAAATCTAATCATTCTGGGTAGAGGCGCATGGAAACCATAATTAGTCTTATGATGACTGAGGAACAAAATTTCATTATTTTTGAGTCTACGTGAAGGAAAATTAAAAGATATTTGTTGGAGAATAGTCGGGACATCAAATAAATTATTAAGTATTTTAAACATGCAAAATAAATCTGCATTAAATCGACGTTGTAAGAGACTGGATATATCAAGGATAAGTTCCATGTCGGTATAGTTATAGTGATCTCTTGTGATTCCTAATTTGTACGCAATTTTTCTTATAAATTTATGCTGAACTGATTCGATGCTATTTATATGAGTAACATATGAAGGAGACCATAATATATGACCATACAAATATGCACATTCTCGTACATGAATTTCGATTTTACTTTATAGACAGTCAAAGACAACTCTATTAACGTCATATGTGTTATATCTTCAATCGTCTAAAGTAAAATGGAATTTTCTGTAAGAAAATGTGTATATTTTTGCATTGTTTTTATTCAAGACATGTTTAATTATACGTTATAGGCAAAAATACTTCTTATTTTGAAACAAATATGTACATTTTCTTTTGAAAAAATATATTTTACTTTATGGACGATTGAATATAACTGTCTATGTATGTTAACTTCCCATTGTAATCGGGTCCCAGATCTGATATTTTTATAAATAAAATAATTTCTATAAATAAATATACTCGTATAATATTGCAATGCATCGATGTTTCTTTGCGATATGTATTTTTACTTTGCAGTTCTCTGCACATATGCACATACTAATAAACCGTCCTTGCTAGAAAATTATTTTATTTTATTTTATTTTATTTTATTTTATTTTATTTTATTTTATTTTATTTTATTTTATTTTATTTTATTTTATTTTATTTTATTTTATTTTATTTTATTTTATTTTATTTTATTTTATTTTATTTTATTTTATTTTATTTTATTTTATTTTATTTTATTTTATTTTATTTTTTTTTTTTTTATTTTATTTTATTTTATTTTATTTTATTTGGAAAACCAACAGTTCTACATACATATTTATAGTAAACAATCAGACATGTGTATAAACTCTGAACCAATAACAGATTTCCACAAAGTATACAATGTTAGTAAAGAAAATATATCACATATTATATAAATACAAGATTATACATATAAAAATATTAATTAATTAATAAATCTCAATTAAGTCATATTTGAACCAGCCAATTTCGGGTCATTTGCTCTGTGCTCTGTCTTGACTACATCTCAGCTTAGTACAAAGGATCTTTAAATCTCTGTTGAAATGTCTTATCAATCGTGATAAAAATATTTAATAATTTATAGTATTATTTTTACATCCAAGATTACCTAATGTCACGTATGTTTTTATTTATTTATTTTATAGCTGCCTTTATAAAAAGATTACAGACATTTTACATGTCTCATCAGCAATGTTGAGCAAAAAAAATATGGCGTCGTTGTAAATATGTAAATAAGAAAATAAAATATTTTTTTAAAATACGTGTAACGTTTATTTTTAAACATAAAAACCTCATTTTCTTTTAACAGAAAAAACAAAGTTAATTTTTTTAACAACATACAAACTAACTTTAATAAAGGGAATAGTAACAATAAAAAACGTAATATGTGGGACACAAAAAGAACTGTCTTTTTGTGATCCCGTGGGTAATTGTCGCGGACTCCGGAACAGGAGGTCTGAGGTTTGAATCCGCTCTATCGCAACTTTTTACCATTTTTTTTACACGGTTATTAAGGACTAAAAGAAAGTGACCAAAATTTTAATATTTACGTACGTAAATCATAAGAACACATCAAAATAAATCATAAATATTTTTTTTTTTTATTAATAATTTTATAAAACAGATTGAAGCTTTAATTAACTTAGACCAATAACCGGTTACTGAGTAACGAAGTCGCGGGAGCGATGAAAAGCGGTTATTGGTCCAAAAAAAAGTGAATTAAAGTATGAACCTTTTATTTAACTAAAATTTATTTTAAAAAAATTGTTATTTTTAAAAAATTTATAAAATTGCCATGAACTTCGACCAAGGAATTCCAATAACAACTTTGATTTTCAAAATAAAATCTAAGGGCCAGTTGCGCCAAAAAAAATCAGGTCAAAAATTTAGTTGAATAATTTAAGCATTTTTGGTAAATTTGACAAAATAGGTTGCGTGAAAAAAGTAAGGTACAATCCATTTCGACGAAAACTCGACAATTATTTAAAAATAAATTAACATGACTTTTTTGGTAAAACGGATACTAAATATCGCGTGTTTTATATATGTACTTATAATGAACTTTTTTTATTTTCAGTTTCTTTTATCCGTTCTCGTGTCGGGGGCACACTACTTTTGATTGACAAGTATACATTTACCAGGCATTATCCCCTGAAAAATGGTAAATATCGATGGAGATGTTCAAAATACGGGCACCGAGATTGTCGCGCATTTGCACAAACAGAAGACGATGAAGTTATTAAATTAAAAAATGAGCATACACACCCCCCAGCAAGGTATTACGAAGTTGATCAAAGCTTGAATCTTGACAATATCAACCTATTTTTACTCTACTAATTCATGTATTTTTTATGTGCCAGGGTTTACGAAACATATGGGGTATAAGGTGCTACCGGCGTCCTCGGCGCAGCGGAGAGAATTGGTATAAAACGGCCACGGGAGATGCCCTACAGAGAGCTAAAATCTCATTTTTCAGGGAACATATTCTGCCAGTCAAACTGCCGCTCGCTTGCGGTTTTTTTTTTATCTTAACAGCTTATTCCTCTATAAAAACTGTTATTAGTGTTGAAAATATAAATATATATACACAATATCCGATACGCGGATGACACTGTCCTTCTAGCAGATAGTATGTAAAGCCTGCAGCTATTATTGGACAAATTTCACACGGCTAGTTTGAATAAAGGGCTAAAAATGAATATTTCCAAGACTAAATGTATGGTTATTCGAAAAACGCCACAAACTTACCCAATGACTTTAAAACTCGGAGCGCAGGTTATTGAGCAAGTCCATCAATATAAATATTTAGGATGCTGGCTGAATGATAAATGGGATCACTCACAAGAGATCAAAGTCAGAATAGAGATAGCGTGAGACTGCTTTTTCAGGATACGTGAACTTCTTTGCAGTAGATACTTTAATTTAGACCTCTGAATGCGCATTGTACGATGTTACGTTTTCTCAGTATTTTTTACGGCGTTGAAACGTGGACACTCACCCAAAGCACTTCAAAAAAGATCGAAGCCTTTGAAATGGGGTGCTAAGGAGGATATTAAAAATCTCCTGGGTGGGCAGAGTCCGAAACGATGACGTTCTCCGACGGATGGAAAAAGATAAAGAGGTACTGAAGACCACAAAGAAAATGAAACTTAAGTTCTTTGGGTATGTGATGAGAGGCGAAAAATATAACATTTTATAAGTCATTCTACAGGGAAGGATTGAAGGAAGACGCAGTGCAGGAAGAAGACGCATCTCTTGGCTCAAGAACTTGCGTGACTGGTTTCATTGCAGTACTCGGTCCTTGTTCAGGGCAGCTGCCAACAAAGTGAGAATTGCTACGATGATATCCAACCTCCATCGGGGAGAGGAACGATAAGAAGAAGTGTTAACATCAATGCGAGAGCCGGCAACGATGCTATGAAGTAAGCGTTACCCGCCACCAAACTCGTTGAACTTACTCGCTGAACTTTCACTGAACTTCCCTGGCCCAGTCTGCTAAACGTGCCAATGTGTGACCTCCCAAACCATCCGGCTCTCGTCTGCATTGCCACACACACCGCCACCGCGCTATCGAGCCTCAAGACTGGAGCCCACTAAATTTCACTTCTCCGAAGAAGCCGTCTGCACGCCATTGCCATACTTTTTTTCGCACCCGGTCCGGAACATCTTCGAGTTTATGATCTTCAGACCTTGGCAGCTCTCAGATCTTCCGTACCCTGCCAGCCCATTCAAGCGCACCCGCCTCATCAGCATCCGAAGGATCAGCTTCATACGAAACCAACTTACGCCTTCGTCTTCGGGTAATTTAAATGTTTAATTATCCGACCCGATTTGAATAATTTTATTAAGCTATGTGTTCTTCTATTGTATTTTTTCCATGTTAAATAATATATATAATTACTAATTTTTGAATCGCAACTATTAGCAACCCTTTCTCTTTACTTGTACAAGACCACATAGATTACATGTCATACAACATACACTATCGCAATTATTCATAATTCAAATTTATAATATTTTTGTTTATCAATTAAATTAATTAAAGGATATCTCTTAGTTTTAATGTATAAATATGATTAAAAAGTTTTGTGTTCCTAATTGAAAAGATAATTATAAATGTCTTATAGCAAAAAAAAATACACCAACTAAATCAGGAACTAATCGCCTAAATAATCGATTATACACATCTTACCATTATATTTTAATTTCGATAATAATGTTTTATAGTAAGTATGTTTATGGAAAATAAATAAAATAATTTTTAATTATTAAAAATCACCACCACCGTTTATATCTTCCTACAATAAAAATATCTTCAAAGTGCGTCCAGTGTCCAGTCTGTTCTTAGTGAACGATAAAACTATGTAGCTTTACCTCAGCTTATTTCTCCATACAAAAAAATACACTGTATTTTACATCTTTATCCCAGTCGCGGTTTTTTAGTACTAAAACGAGCTTGTAGATTACAAATATTGTTTGAAGATTCTCTATTTAGAAAACCAGTATTTCGAACATTCTTTCCGAAGGACTATTTTTCTTTGATAGGATACCGTTGACATATTATGTATCACATAAGATATGTGGCGTTCGAAGTGGCCGTTTTCGGCATTACTAATTTTAAAAGGAATCACCCAGTGCTCAGTGTTGACATTTCAATCATAATGGAAATATCTTCTGAATGTCATAGTGGTATTTTTTAATAAATTTTTGTGCAAGTGTTGTAATAAAATAGTGTACAATAAAGCTACGTATATCGAGAAGTAAATAATAATTGTTGTTTGAGATGATTTTCATAGAATCACAGAAAAAATAGCAATTTATAATAATTATATTACTTATATATTATGTACTTACATGTAGGTACAAATTAATGATCATTTTTTGTAGATTATGAAAAAATCACCAGTCTCCGCTGAACTAAATAGAGCTATCTTAAACTCTATTACTCATGTCAACTTAATTTTTATGGTTTATACCCATATTAAATTTGGCTGCATTAGATTCAGGCATCAGGTTGACTGTTCATATAACGACTTTGCCAAAGCCTTTGACTCAGTCGATCATGATGTTATGTTAAACAAGCTGAGTGAGATCGGTTTCTCGGATGGAATGCTAAAATTAATGGCGAGCTACCTCCGAAACCGAAATCAATACGTTTCACATGGCTTGTTTGCATAATTTTTTTTTGATACTTACTCAGGTGTCCCCCAGGGATCCAACCTGGGCCCGTTGCTGTTCTCTATTAATATCAATGATATTAAAAAAGTTGTAGTCAAATCGCGTTTTTTATTATTCGCGGATGACTTGAAGCTATTTTTGAGGGTTAAAGCTTTGGATGATTTTCGTACTCTTTCGTACTCTCCAGGCAGAATAAATAAACGTATCTAAATGGGGAAGACGAAATAAATTATGGTTCAATATTTCAAAATGCTTGGTTATGCCTTTCACCAGGGCCCACAAAACGCTTTTTTTTCGCTATAGAATAAATGACCGGAATCTTATGCGGATTTCGAAAGTTAAAGATCTAGGCATCACTTTTGTGAGTTCCCTGACATTTCATGATTAGATCGAAACAGTTTGTAGTAGTTTGTTGAAGATGTTAGGATTCGTCTTGCGTACTGCCAGGGTTTTTGGTAGTACACGAGTACTGAGATTTTTTTATAACTCGTTGGTGCGAAGCAGACTCGAGAGTGGCTCGATGATTTAGGAATCGTATGAATTGAAGTACTCTCTTATGGCGGAGAGGGTTCAGAAGAAATTTCTTCGGTTTCTCTACATGAAGTAGTGCGGATATTATCCATGGCTTTATCCCACTGAGTTCTTCCAGGGTATGCTCGGTTAGAGCAGTTTGTAGACCAGAAGGAATGTGTATTTAACTACGCACTTCTTTCGATTGTTGCGCGGTATTATTGACAACCCCAAAATTATGCGGAACATTAGCTTTTATGTTCCGGATAATTACCTTAGACAGCGTCAGCATAGGATGTTTCACATTTCAATATACAGGACCAATGCCAATATGCCAATGGTTATGCCTGTTGTAAGGGCTATATCTATGTTGGACAATATTACTTTGGACATTGACATTTTTTACGTCTCTGAGGGAGTTTTTCGTTACAAGATTCTCTTACTTTTTCAACATATTATTCTCTGCATATTATGTATACTTGTGTGTTATTTTATATATCTAATTTTACCTTATTATTTTAATTATTTCTATATGCATGAATTAAGATATTCCATTTTGTAATGTACATTTATATGAATAAATAAAATTGAAAATTGAAATATAAATAAAAAATTATAATACACATTTTTTTTAAATAAACGGATATGGCTGATATTTCCATTTATCTTATTGATATACGTCCTCGGGTTCTCGTGTTCCTCGACCTCCACTCCAGAACACGCTTCGTCCATCTATCGTTATAATATTGGGATACGTTATAATATTGAAAATATTATACCGTTCTCTTGTAAGAAGTAATTCAGATTTTAATTCATCAATATGGTCACCCTGCTATAATGTTCATGTTTATAATATAGAAAACATTCAACATAAGTTTCTACGATATATAAACTACAAACTAAACATTCTAATACAAAATGTGAATTATGACTATTTATTAACACTGCTTAACCTAACAACACTTTCTGAAAGAAGAACTATTAATGATCTCATTGTACTGTATAAAATTGTAAACTCTCTTTTTGACGCACCAAAAATACTTGAATTGATTAATTTTAGAGTACCTGCTGTCAGCACTAGGAGTACTTTATTGTTTCATTGCTCCAGTACTTCTTCCAACCAACAAAACAATTCATTGATACCGAGACTGCATAGGTTAGGTAACACTTATGGAACGGCTGCAGACATTCTGTCCAATTCTTTACCATCTTATAAGTCCACAATATCAAGTTTATGTGTAGCTGCTCGTCAAACTATTATTGACAATTCAATTTTATAAATTAAAAAAAAAAATACTTACTTGTTTATTTTTATTACCTTATACTTGTTTTTTATTTTTTACTATTATATCAAATTGCATTGTAGTATTGGCAAATACGCATTTCATAGATACATATTTTTATTTCTTATTTTTTCGTGATAATATATGCTTGCTTGTTTATTAATTTAACTTAAAAATGTCTTTCTTGCTTACCGTAACACTTTATTTATTGTTTGCTTTACAGAATTTATTTCATAAGCTTATATCTTTGCATTTTTTGTTTATATGCTTACTGTTTTTTCTTGCATACCTTTGTTATTATTGTTTTTTTTTTTACTTTGTAAAACTTTTTATTATATCCTTTTTAACTAATTTCACAATTTTTTTCTGTATATTCTGTTTATTATTTAGTATGTTAGCATGTGTTTCATTTTTATTTTTTGTAAATGCCTTTTGGGCGTTAATGAACAAAATAAATAAATAAATAAAATAAATAAATAATGTGGCCTACAATTTCCACTCCAACCGAGCAATCCGTTCACCATGTTACAAACTCAGGGTTCGTTCAATACTGGAAAACTCAAGCCCATAACTAATTTATTTACTCTTTTTTAGCAAAATTTATTAATTCTTCAAGAGGAACTAATTTACTGATGTTGGATAGATACACATATTTTAACCAAGGAAAGGTTTCGAAGAACAAGTATAGGTGGCGCTGTTCAACTCATCTCCAAAAGGGGTGCAAAGCGGTTGTTTACGTTGTGGAAAATTCCATTGTTTCTACGAAAAATTTCCACATGCATCCACCGCCTAACTATATCAATGTAAATGGAAAGTATTTCAAACAGTTTCCCGTAACTTAATTTACCCACTATTGTCCCCTTTAAAACATTTTATGTAACTGAGGTTAATTAATGTTGCATTGTTACTATTAATGTCTTAGCAAAAGATGTATTTATTAAATGTCGATATTATTGACACAGCTACCTCGTCAGTAGCTCAATCACAAATAACTATCGACGGGCTTAAAAACATGCTAAGCATTTGAGCGATCACAATGAACAATAATAAACATGCTTAAGTTATCGCAGTCATAAGTCAACACGTGCGTAATCTCTTAGTCAACGCTTGTGTCGGTTTGTTTTTTTTTGTTTTCCTCGTAAATAAATACAGTTCACTGGCGTAAAATTGGCGTTTACTATAAAAAATAATACAATATATTGCATTTGCAAAATAGTAAGGAGTATATAAATCACTCAGATACCAACATAATATTATACATAAATTCCTTAATTCCACACAAGTCATGGTCAAAATAGCTTTGTCTTCAAAGGTGTAAAAAATTATAATAATCTTCCCAACGAACTGAAAACTATTAAAAATAATACATCAATTAATAAATTTAAAGTAAATCTAAAGAAATTCTTAGGACACGTGTAAAAACTACATTAAATTTTAATTAGTATAAATGCATTATTGTTTTATGTTTTTTCTTTATATATCCTATGTTTTTATTTTTTTCTCATGTACTCGTTTTTAAAATGATATAAACTTTCATAATAAACAATAAACAACTACAACAGTGTAAGCACAAGAGTTCAAGTCAACCGCTGCCGCCGGCTAAATGCAATAAATAGCATGATAAATAATAAATAAATAAATAAAAATAGCTGTTTTGGAATAAATTTCCATATTTACACCGGTGAAATTTAAACGCGACGCGAAACGTAAATATTTTGACATTTAATATTAGGTGTCCACGGATGTTGCATTGTGATCGCGAATACGACAAACAACCATGATGAGGAATTGTTATCACGTCGCTTATTAGCACATCGATAGTTATTTGTGATTAAGCTACAGGTATTAAATAATGCGTAGGTAGTTTAATACACACCCCTTGTACTTCTAAAACTAAAATATTGTATATAAGATAAAATGGAAATTCAGTGTAACGAGAAATTGGGTATGAAAAACGTTTTCTTTAACACGGTAAAAAATTGAGCATTTAACCTTATGCAAATTTTCTCAAAAATGTATGAAAATATTAATAAAAATGAACTACATAATTTGAAACGTCACAGGTTCAGGTGAACACGTGTTTAGTACTGTGATAGATTTCCGGTTTCCGGGTAGTCATGTTTAGCACGTTTTCAAGGGTCGGGGTTTTCTTTTTAAATGTCAGAAAAACTCACCGACTTGAATTCGTGAGGCCGCGGGTGGTGTAGTTTAAAAAATTATAATGCTTTAAAAAACCATAGCGACGATATACGGTACATAAAAATAAAAATATTTCTTTTTGACTTAGTTTGATAGTCTATTAAAAAGAATATATAACAAAACAAACCAATGAATTTCCTCATTTTGGGAAAACTAGGAAACGCAGTGAGATAGTCACGGATCCGTACTCTTTAATATGTTATATCTTACATATATTTTTTGTACCGTCCGTCCTCATTGACCTTAAAAATAACTTCAACAAACACGGCTCCTGATTATGTATACGTTTTCTGTTTGATTCATACCAATAAGTTCTTAAAGCCTAAACCTATTCGATAACTTGTTACTTGATTGTCAAATTAGGTTCCAGTATTATGGTACGGTTGTTACACATAACACAGGTTTTGGTTTTGCTGAATTTTAAACCCATGTATGCAACCTATCTTTAATTATATAATTCTTCTGTAGGTGTGGTGTCACTGAACTCTTAAACGGCTGAACTGATTTACGTGTGGTTTTCAGCGAAATGAAGATCTTTGCGCTGCGCGTGTTCGTAGATATGATATTTTTCAATCGAATCGGTAAAAAAAAGTTAGAAGCATAAATATTTTTTTCATTGACCTGACCTACCAGGGTTGTATTCGACGAGAACGCATATACAAAAATGAAAGGATATTGTTTTTTTGTGTTTAAGTAAAGTTTGTTTTTGAATGTTTACAAACAACATTCGTTTTTCATGGATCCCAATCAGATTATTTCCTTACATTCCTTATAATTTCTTCTCATTTATTTATTTTTACTGGATTTATGGTAAAACTAAAATATAATTAACTGACACTCAATACATTTTTGAAAATCGCATTCATAAATAAAGTGCACCCCTGTTGGTGAGAAGAGCCGAGTTCGACATTTGCAAAAAGAATTCTATATTTAAAAATCAATTATTTTATGTATTGGAACTTAACCATAAACAAGTACCTAGGTACCTACTGAAATTCAATATTTAAAAATTAATCATTTTTAGTTTTGGAAGTCAATCATAAACAAATACCTAGGTACCTACTTATCAATGAAAAGTTTTTTTCCAAGCTAATAGCAGGCAAGCCAACGTTTGGGCAGGACAACGTCTGTCGGGTCCGCTAGTTAACAGTAAATTTAAAACCCCTGACTCGTCAATAATTGTTATAGTATCGATTACTCTAGGTTGCAGATCTAGGAGAAGATTCCTCGATAGGGAGGTATTGTGAATTTAAATGAACGCCTTCTCGTGCAATTTTATCTTAAACTTATTATTTCAACTGTTTCACATACAATAACTTGTTATTTTCAATGGCAATTAATTTTCCACTCAGACAATTACAATACGTTGCAGTGTTAGGGTAGTTTTAGAGACATGTTTCTAATTTATTTATTTGTTTTATTGGGTAAACCAACAGTACGTACAAAATACATTGACAATTTCTTGGTATATTAGTGAAGGACAGTAAGGACACCTGCGCACACACCAAAAAAATTGTTTACACTTCAAACGATAATAGAAGTTATGTTAAATGTAACAAATGAAAATGATATGTATAATAATATAATTAATGAAATATCCGCATCTCTCAATATTTCTGTGATTTTTGGCTTAAATTTACATTCATTGTCATGAAAAATATCGTCCTCGGTAATTCTATAATTAGATTTCTAGCATATTCTAGGTATTGTAGATTGTTTGAAACATAGGATTTTGTCTTGTCGGTCTAGATGGCCTGACAATTTAGAGTGGTCCGATGATGTATAAAGTTTTTTTCTTTTTTTAAACATCAAAGTGAAAGGAGTCTAAAAAGTTGCATTTTGGATCACATTGAACGTAAAAATTATTTAAAATGTATTCCATACTACTTTTGGCCCTCAACCGAGGTTTGATGTTTATGACTGCCTGAACATTTTGTTAATTATCTATATTAATAAAATAGTTTTTTGTTAGTAAAGATTAAACTTAATCACATTACAAATTCGAACAGGTTTTAAAAAACTAACGAAATGCAAAAAAATTACACTCCGCGGAACTGATTCCGTTGAACGCCTGGCTAATATTGACGAAAACAATGGCTCATTAAAACAATGCTATTCATTTATTACTAACAAAAACAAAACAACGCCCTTAGATGCTTATTTAATAATATTTAATGCACAATATGAAATTTAATTCAACTGATTTTCTTACTTAAATACGAAATGACAGCCGGTTTAGCGTAAAAAATAGACTTTATCGAAAACTTCAAGCTCTGGTTGAGGCCCAAAAGTAGTATCGAATATTTAAAAAAATATTTTTTGCATTCCGAGTAATCCAAAAGGTAACTTTTTAGACCCCTTTCATTTCAAAATTCGGAAAAAAAAATATCGACCCACCCTACCTGACATGTTGCCATGTTGAAGCATGTCAATTAAATTAATTTAACCAATCCTATTTTTTTTTTGAAGAGATTGAATTCAAGTAGAATTTCTTCGATTTAATCAATAAGTGACTTACGCTTGGTATTGCTGCAGATGAATTTAATTTACTAATCATCATTCCCTTTCCGCACCTAATGGTACATAGGGCACTATAAACTTAATTCAATGTAAAAGAAATTACATAAATCTACGAACAAATTAAATATCATTATTTTTTTAAATTTTGTTGCAACAGAGAGGGAAAATATTTTCAAAGGAGCTGAAACATTTATCATGTGGGTGAGATTCATCGGTGTTGCCAAGTAGGTGATTTGGTTCAGTCAGATGAATCTTACTCACATGATAAAGGTTTAACTCCTTTACTTCACAAAAGTTGACAAATGGAAGCGTTGAGGAACTGTGTTTAAACATGGGCAGAATGGTGAATGTTATGTTGTAAAGTGGCCACTTAAAACAGCCAACGACAGATCATAAGCCCTGTAAATGCCTAGACTTTCGTATTCCCTTCTCAAAAATGTTTTCCCTCTCTGTTGCGACAAATTTAGATCGGAATAACTCCCCAGGTAGGAAATTCAGTCTGTCTGCAAACGTTTGGATGCACTCAAAACATTGTTTAACATTTTTTTTACTTAATTATTTTGATGTTTGCAAGCAGATAATGCCAAATATTGTTGTTATTATGATGTTATTTTTAAAAGTTGATGAAAATGTATTTATTAGTAAATTTATGTTTTTTGTCTTGATGGCATTATAATGAATTTAAATTATGTACATAACTATATGTACTGGTACATTTTAAAATAAGATAGGTTCCTTAGTCATCTAAATATTATATACTGCACTTAGTGTTTTATAAAATACCGTTTTGTTAGAACACGTTATATATTTTTTAGAACCTGTTTTTATTACACTAGTAAGTTTTTAAATATTGTAAATAAATTATGTTTATGACATTAAATGCACATATTGTAAATTTGATAATTTTATTATGGGTCAGGTATTAAAAAAATAACAAAGAAATGTTAATTTAATTCATGTTCATATTATGCGCATTAAGTTATTTAAATAAATTGTTCTTAAATGTAAACTTTTTTTATCTTACCATTATATATATTTTAAAGTAAATATGCAGTTCAAATATACTAGATTAATATATCTAATATAATTTATATTAGTATCGGATGTCATTTAAGCGTTAATAATTTCAAACTGAAAATAATTTATCAGTAGCTATTCTTTATCTGTCGTTTCTTCATCGCTGAGAATAGCTATTAACATTGACAGCTCCAGCATCGTCAGCTATATACTCCTCTAGTTGTCCCTTCAGCTAGGCAGATGGCAGCTGTCACTGAAGAGCCTGTCGTAGTCCTGATTTTCCAATTTATTAAGTAGTTTTTACTGTGACAAAATAATTTAACTCCCCATGTGGTGAAAAAACGAACTATACAACATGAAAATGTTCCACAGTATTGGTATAGTTATTTCTTTATTTTTATTTTCTTATTTATTTATAATTTATTTGGCAAAAATTAGAACTCTCGCTCTCCACACTCCAGGCTCTTCAAAGTCTAGGACTTGGAGGGCGAGAACTTATTTACAGGGACCCGTCACAATAGATCTTTACAGCTCGCATCGACGTCAGGAGCCCCATTTCAAAGAATAAGGTAAGGTTGCACTTACTGCAATTTGTTGATACTTGTATGTAAAATCTATTTCAATTATATCAGGTTGAAAAAAAAGTAATTTCGTATATGCGCCCTATTTTTCAAGTATATCTCGTTTATTATTGGTCACATCTGATCAGCGTTGTAAAGGTATGAGTGTATACTATAAACGCTCTTTTGACATTATCGCGCTTGGTCGGTTCAGTCGTGAACTATCGTGCGTCGAGTATGGAGGTCTCAAAGGAAGAAATTCGCCATATTTTACATTTTTACCACCTGAAAGGGAAAGACGCGTTTAAAGCGACCAAAATTTTTTTGCGATGTATACGGGGCCAATATTCTTACGGTTCTTGCTGCACAACAGTGGTTCGAGCGATTTCGTTCTGGTGTAGTGGAGGTGAATGATGCACCACGGTCTGGCAGGCCTGTCGTCAAAAATGTCGATAAAATCATGGAAAATATCGAGATAGACCCTTATGTTAGCATCGCCCAGGAGCTGAATATCGATAAAAAAACCGTTTTGAACCATTTGCAGAAGGCTGAATTTAAAAAAAAGTTCGATGTTTGGGTGCCACACGAGCTGATGCGAAAAAATCACATGAACCGAATTTCCATCTGCGAATCGCTGATGAATCGCAACAAAATCGACCCATTTCTGAAGCGGATGGTGACTGGTGATGAAAAGTGGGTCACTTAAGATAATGTCAAGCGACAGAGATCGTGGTCGAAAGCCAACGAAGCTGCCCAGACCGTGGCCAAGCCAGGACTGACGGCCAGGAAGGTGCTGCTGTGTGTTTGGTGGGATTGGCAGGGGATACTCTACTATGAGCTGCTTTCCTATTCTGCCTGATAATTCTGCCCTTTACTGTGAACAACTCGACCGTTTGAAGCTGGCAATCGAACAGAAGCGACCAGCATTGGTGAATAGGAGAGGAATCGTGTTTCATCAGGACAGCGCTAGGCCACACACATCTTTGATGACGCGCCAGAAGTTCCGGGAGCTCGGATGGGAAGTTCTTATCCATCCACCCTATAGTCCGGATCTGGCATCAAGTGACCTGTTCCTTTCTATGGCTAACGCGCTTGGGGGTACAAATTTGTCCTCGATAGAGGCCTGAGAAAATCTGTTGTCCGAGTTTTTTGCCAATAGAGACAAGGGCTTCTACGAGAGGGGCATTATGAAGTTGAATTCTTGTCGGCAACAAATTGTCGAACAGAACAGCGCATATTTGACTTAAATCGAATGATTGTACCACTTTTTAAAAAGCATTGAAATAAAGCGAAAAATACGAAATGACTTTTTTCCCAACCTATTATTTTATGAAGACTTAAAGCAAAATACATTTTTATTTAAATTATTGTACGAGGGTGAATGTGTACGTATGTTTGTATATGGATGAGTGAATTTACCACGTTAAAATATTTAAGGGTATAGAAGTTCCTTCCTTGTGATGAATCTTGTATATTAAAATTTGAACAAACTCGTAAAAATATGAAATAACATTTGTCCATCATGCTAAAGACTTGATAGAGGATGTTACACAAATATTGAATAAGGCATTTATTTAAACTAATCTCTATTTCAATCTCTCAAATGTCGTAATCGGTATGTATACAAATAATAAATAAAACTGCTACCCATATTCAAATATATGGGGACTTAAAACTATAAAGGGACTATAAAGGGACTTAAATAAGACATTTTTATTTTTAGGGGGATTCAAAATAAAGAAGGAAAGTTTCGAAATATTTTTTGAACAGGCGATTTACCCGGAAGTCCAGCCGAACGTAGGGCCCAAACGAAAATCAGAAATTATTGAACAGAACGTAAGAAGAAACGCCGGATTGCAATATACCTTGCCTTCGGGAAAAGTGTGTAGGGCAAAGAAAGTCTCCCCTCTATCAAACTGCAGAATGCAGTGTAGAAAGAAAATAACCGACGAGCAAAGAATGAAGGTTTTTAATCAATATTGGAATCTGAAGGTACAAAAAAAGAGAAACAGTTTTATAAAATCGCTAGTTATCAGAAAACCCCAGCCCCCGTCAATGGTACAAGATACGAAAGCGTTTTACTTAAATGTTGATGAGAAAATCATTCCGATTTGTAAAATTTGTCTCATAAAAACTTTGGATGTATCTGCCTTTGTTGTTAATAAATCAATACGTTAAGATGTAATCAGTATTAAGTACCTAATTGCTGAACGCAAAAATTCTTGACTATTTCTCTAATCGAGTGAGCTAATTTTTTTGATATAACAAACCTAACCTATATAGGTTTCAGCAGTTTTTTGTTAAGAAAGTATTTTTTTATTATTTCGCCAAGAACATTCTCTGCATATTTTAATGTTTGCGTGAATAAATAAACCGGTGAAGATAAATACTGTGTTTGATTTGATAATCTAAGTCTTTCGACATGGCACACCAGTCTGTAGTTGGACATATGTAGATAGGGCACACATTACCCGAAATCAACCATTGAATAAACACACGAATCTTTGTCTTTTAGCATTTCTTCATTTTATGCTTTTACAATCGAAATTTCTGCAAGAAGAATAATACGTCGAATCGTTATTGTTACATCATATTGTTGAAACAAAACGTTGCCTGAGATGTGCAGTATTTTCTTAAGGTTGCCAACTCAATCGACCGACTAGGAGATAAAAAAAAAACTACCTTATATCAAATACCATGTGCTTATAAAAAAAACAACATTGAAGTATTGAATAATAGGTATATAATTTATTAACAAATTACAACAGGGATGGAGAATACCTTAAATAAGGGATTATGGAAGTCTAGGCATTTACAGGGCTTATGACCTGTCATTGGCTGGTTTAAGTGGACATTTTACACGTTGTGTAACATTCACCATTTTGCCTATGTTTGAACATCCATATTTCTTCAATTGGTATGACATTTCGGTAGTCAGGTGGCAGAAGAGACCATCTGTAATTTTCAAAAATGTTCAGCAAGCTGAAATAAGACCCAATTTCAAGACTTCGATCCACAAACTTAAATATTTTAGTGTTATTTTGAAATAAAAAATTATTATTTTAAATAGTGCTGTTTTTATTATTTTTTTTCTATGTGTATTTACCGACATATTTATTAAAACTATTGAAATTTAAAACACAGAAAAATATACTGATGGTCCCTTCTGCCATCTGACTACCGATTTAGACTACCAGGATAGTACAGTGCCCGGCAGGTATTCAATTATACCAGGATTAAGAAAGAAACTGCCGACTTTGTAGAGCGTCATCTCTGTCGCACCTGTATTAATGTATGCATGGCAAAAACGACGCTCTACAAAGCCGAACTTAGCCAATTAGGCCAGCAGTCTCTTTCTTAAACCCGATATATTTTATTTAATGCCGGGTACTGTACATACTGTATGTGTTTGTCTGTTTAAATAAATTATTAAATATTTATGAGCACTTTTTATTTATTTATTTATTCACACTCTTTATCAAAATACAATTCCATGTTCACTTTGCCCAGCTAACAAGGGTACATACCCCGTTCCAAGCTAGGCAATTACATTTTAATATATTATAATAGTTAACAAATTAATATAGAGCACAGACAAACAAAATATAAACTTATTCGGATACACATTTTGATTCATATACATACAGACATACACATATATACACACATATATATAAATATACACATATATACACATGTACATACACACACACGTACATACACCCATGCGCATACACATACATACATTCGTAAAAACATAGACAATTTATTTATGCGAAACTTCATGGTTGTCATCTATAAATATTTAAAAAAAAAATATTCCTTATTTTTTATATTTTATTTTTGACATCCAGTAAGGTTCTCCAATCCGTGGCATGCATCAACTTTTCTGACTTCCTACGACCAATGTCATGAAAGAGCGAGGTCAACTGGTCGAGGTTTTAATTTGTTATTTTACATTTTAGCATGGTTTGTCCCGTCGCGTTCTGGTAAAGTACTAATAAAGCATAATGGATACACTTTCTGTGTACATTCTACACGAAAACTTCAGACTCGTTGGATATGTTCCACCAATGGTTACAAGGGATGTAAAGCTGTAGTGATTACAGAAGGAAAAAATATAATTTGCGTTAAGAGAGACCACAACCACGATCCCTCTAGGCATATGAAATATTAAACCATGGCCCCGATTACAATGCGAAGTTAAGAGAGTTATCTTAGACTGTCTATAAAGAATAACCGATATTTGTGTACGAAAATGAGTATATTTGCACGAATATTTAATGTATCTTCGTCGGTAACCTATAATTGAACATGTATAGAAGAAAAAAATGTATGCATATTCTCCTTTTCATACAGAAAGCTTTATTTTACTTTGTAGATAAAATTGAAGATAATAGATCTATAATAATAGATCTAGATATAGATCTTCCCATTGTAATCGGGGCCCATGACATGTTGATTGTTTCAAAATGATAAAATGAAAAAAAATATTTCGGTATGCACATTTATGTTTATGGAGCAGTAGAAACATAGTGGCACTACTGTGCCCTTTTACTAGATTTTTTTTTCACCACAACAGGCCAGGAAGATCAATTACAGGGGTAATTTACAGAGCACCCAGGCTAACGAAAAGCCACCTTTTATTTTTTGTAATATAATGTATTCTATTTTTATTTTATTTATTTATTTTTATTTGGGAAAAAAACAAAAGTTTTTACAAATATTGTATACAGAAAATAAGAATACATATGAACGAAAATTGTGAAAACAGTAAAAAAAAAAAATCCACAGCGGTGTAAGATATTGATTCAGTACATTATCGGTATCAAAATAAAAGCAATTAACAATTGTTAGGCACTTATAAGTTGCAAATACAATACAAATACGTATACTTATATACATTTATAAAAATAAAGTTAATAGAAAAAAGATAAATTTAAATTTTAAAAAAAAGAAAAGAAAAAAGTTATATAAAAATAATGTAAAAGGTACAAAAATATAATAATGAACATACGAATACATACATAATTACTGACATCATTTATTTGGAGGGTTGTAAAAAAAACTTAAACAAATAGTTATAACTAACATTATAATAATTATGAACAAAAATAATTTCAGTGACTATAAAATAAGTTATTATATTCAGACGCTTTATGTTTCCTTTTTTTTTTTCGTATTTTTCATACTTTCATTTGATTAAATTCTTTGAGTACTTTGTATGCGTCCTTTCCCTGTTTTCGAAATTAACGCAAGGGTTGTAAACCATTGGTTAGTTTTCTTAAATATTTTTATTTTATTAGGCATGATAGTGTTAATAAATTTCATCACACAACGATATTCTCTATCATTTACTTCGCATAAAGATGTTTCATTATGTTTGAGTATGTCCAAATGCTTGCAGACTGGCTGGATTTTCTCCCTAGGGAGTTATTCATATTTAAATTTATTTCAACAGAGAGGAACATTGTTGATAATTGAATATGAAAGTCTAGGCATTTACAGGGCTTATGACCTGTCATTGGCTGGTTTAAGTGGCCACTTTACACACTGTGTAACATTCACCATTTTCCCATGTTTAAACATCCACATTTCCTCAACTCTTCCATCTGTTGACTCTTGTGAAGTAAAGAAGCTGAAACCTTTATTGAAACCCTAGGAAGGAAATCCAGCCAGTCTGCAAGCATTTGGACATACTCAAAAATTGTTAAATATTTTGTTTTTATTTTTATTTACATTGTTAATTTGATTTAGAAGTGTATTTTATTAGTGTTTACGTGTAATAAGTGAAAAATAAATAGTGTCTATTTATTTTTTAAATATTTCTGTATTTTAAATATTATTTTTCAGTGTTTTTAAAACAAATAAATAAATAAACCCTTGCCCCAATTTATTTATAAAAACTATTTTGTTCCTGATGGTGAAATATTTACGAAGCGAAATATTGCTTATTTGTGTTGTTAGAATTCGTTGGTTATTTACGATATACCAAATTTCGTATGTTTTGTAATATTTTAAATTAGTCATAAAAACAGGGCTAGAAAATATCCTATAAATATTTAATTATAATAATTCTTTAAATTTGAATGAACCCATTCATACAGAATTGTGTACGATCAAGGTGAAGTTGATATAGTGCTGTAAGTCTATAACTAGTGAATTTTTTTTTTGGAACAAATATTTTAGTCCAAGTTGTTAAGAAAATTAAACATTTATTCAATAAAGTTTATTGTTTTCTAAAAATTTTAATCTGAAATGTCAAAACTTTAGGTTGGTATGTCTATAGAATAAAGTTTAAGAGAAAGCAGACTAGGGTTCATCCAAAAACAGTAAAAAGTTATAAAACAGTGAACTTACAAACTTTTTATTCGTATCATTTATGTATGTATGGATGAAAAAAAAGTTATCTTATGTTTTTTAAATTTATAAACGAAAGTTATTTCAGTCCTATTAATTTTGTGACTACATAAATTTTTTAAATTTTTATTTATTTATTTACTATAATTTATTATTTGCATTTTACAATATATATACACAAGTTACAAATACAAAATACGGTATTACATAAACACAAAAAATCCCACAAAGGCATGGCCTGTGTGCGGGTACACATTTTATTTTGAGTTTTAATGAAGGCCACTGGAAGAATACGATATGCATAAAAATAAAAAAAATCCAATACAACAAAACACAATTATTTGTCGTTAATGAATTTTTTTCAAATATAATAAAAGTATGTGCCATTTATCAAAAAAGAAGCTATTTAAATCTGATATTTTTATCCATAATTTCACCAAAAATTTGAATCGAAACAAATTCAAATAATTAATGTCTATCATATTGTCCTTATAAAATACATTGAACAGTTTTGGGGCTGTGAAAAATGAGTGTCTTTGCCCGAGTCTGGATTTGCATTAAGAATTTTCAAGTAAACTATTCAGTCTTTGACTGGATCAATTAAAAATTTTAGGAAGTAAATCTTGGCGCATAAAAACATATTTTAGACATTGCTGGCAGTAGATTTCTCGAAGCTTCAAAAGTTTAGCTTCCGAAAATAATTGGTTGGAGGAAAAAGTTGAATTTTTATAAAGTATAATTTTAATAATTAATTTCTGTACGGTTTTTAAAGGTTTGATATAATAATTATAGGCTCCTCCCTATTCATTATTCCATAAGAAAGAAAAGACTGTACAAGGGCAGGATAAACCATTTTGCTAGTGTTTGAATGAATATAACTAGTTAAAAAGCTTAAATATCTCAATTCGTTAACGTTTTTTTTCAATATGATTAGTCCATTTGAGTTTACAGTCTAACGTTACTCCCAAATATTTAATCGATTTTTCAATTTTAATTTTTTCACAGTTAGAACATATTTCAAGGTTACGGAATTTTTAAAAACATAACGGTTATCAGTAGTTTAGTTAGTTTTAGCATATAAAGTAATTTTAACTTTTTGTGATTCTCTTGGTTTTAGGAAACCAATTAATTTCAGTATTTTGAGATTCTTTACGTTTATTTACAAAAGTGATTTCAACCTCACGCGACTTTTGAGTTTTTGTTTGCAACCCAAAAACGGATGGTACTGATGATTTTTTGCAAATTTTCAGCTCGTTTTATTCCATCCCGCTCTGGCAAGATGCTGATTATGTTCAACGGTTATACATTCTGCAAACACGTTGAGAGGAACGGTCGCACTCGATGGATGTGTTCTACACACGGGCACAAAGGCTGCCGAGCTGTGATCTTTACGGAAGGAGAAATGATTAAGTCTTCAAAAAATGACCACAACCACGGGGCCCGCAAATATCTCGAGATCAATGGTGCATTCATTAAAATTTAGCTTGTTTAACACGATATAAAAGAACGGAGGATTTGACCATATCTACAAATGGCAACGATGCGTTATCCACCGTTCGGTACATAGATCATTGGGTAAACCATCATTGAGTACCTGGATTATTGGGTAACGCACCATAAGGTATCTAGATTATTAGGTTATCCATCATTTTGTAAGATCCAAATTGTATGGTAACCTATTATTCGGTAGTTAGATTATGTTACCGTTAGTTCGGTATCTAGATTATTTTCTCGTGATTTGAGGTGTATTAATTTTTTGTAATGTCAATGAGTGGCAGATTATTTTGTAGTTTCGTATTGTCTTCATTTTAATACATTAAAAATATAATTTGAAAACGATTATTTTTTATTTGTATGTAGGTACTTTGCACACACACATTTTGGATTAATAATATAATGGCGGCGTAGTTTTGCCTTCATCAGAAATAACACAAAATAGTTATTCTTTAATTAATATTACTACTAACTACACATTCAAATAAAATATATCTAATTATATTAAAACCTATTTAGGTGTTACAATATAACAGACTGACACGTGTCAAAACATGAGCGCACTGTCATAAGCCGTTTGGTTGCTACAGCAGCGTGAAGTTGGTAACACTTCGAACGCCTACCCCTGTATATACTTAGGATGCTCTGACGGCAATAGGAGGCATTGAAAGCAGTCAATGTAAATTTCAAAAAAATGCTTATCTTTTGTAAACAAAGAATAATAAAAAAATATCGTTCATTAAAGCTAAAACAAAAAATTGTTTTTGCAATGCACGGATCTAAAAAAGAGGCACCAAGACCTCTAAAACGGATCCGGGTAAGTCGGTGGGGCGGGGCTTTCAACGCGACATATTCGTATACGTCTTAATAAATAAAAAATATTGCATATTTTTAAACTTGTTTTACAATTTCAGCATGTTTTGTTGTATCACGAGGCAAACATGTGATCATGTTCAAAAGCTACACGTTTCACAAGCACAGAGAGAGCAATGGTCGCACTCGCTGGGAGTGTTCTTCTCGCAAGATTAAAGGATGGAGAGCTATCATTTTCACGGAAGGAGAAGTCATAAAGGAAAGTAAAAACGACCACAATCACGAAGCCCCCAGATACATTGAGGTCAATAAAATTTAAGGCCATGCAATGAATAATGTCTCGCAAAACGCAAATGTTAGTATCTAACAGAAAACAGTAAAAATTTGTTGCAAAAGAGAGGGAAAACATATTTGAGAAGGGAATATGGAAGTCTAGGCATTCACAGGGTTAAGGACCTATCATTGGCTGGTTTAGGTGGCCACTTTACACAATGTAACATTCACCATTTTGCCCATGTTTAAACATTCACATTTCATAAACTATTCCATCTGCTGACCTTTGTGAAGTAAAATAGCTGACACCTTTATTAAGTTTACACCTAAATGATCTAATTTTATACCGCGTGTTAGAAAACAATTTTTGAATCCAATTTCCCGTAGCACTGAACTTCCTTATTGTTGAGGGCAATGCAATGTTTACTTAGCATGATAATGTGTCACGTCAATGCTGGGTGAATATGAAGCGCAAGACTATTTATTCATCTAGCCTTCGTGTATTAAATGATCTGGATAAGTTACAATTGGAATGCCAGAGTAGTGATTCAAGCACGGTGTTGCCAAATAAATGCCGATTCCATCTATATAAAATGTAAAATTTCAGCTTGCTTCATCCCTTCTCGTACTGGAAAGATGCTGATCATGTTGAACGGATTCAAATTCTGGAATGGCCGCACTCGCTGGAAGTGTTCTACAAACGGCAACAAAGACTGCCGAGCTGCTGTTTTGACAGAAGGAAAATTCATCAAGTCCTTTAAAAATGAACATAGTCACAAGGCCCCGAAATTCGTGCTGGTTAATGGAAGTTTCGTCAGAATTTAGTTTTACTCAGAATACAGTATTTTGAGTATTTGCAAATGTTTGTTGACGAGTAGCGAATCTTACAGCCTTGGTAATTTATCGAAATTGATGTAGGTATGTTACAACAGAAATTGAGAATATTTTTAAAAGGAAATATCGCACCTGAGCAATTTTTTTTATTTGTTTATGACATATTTTGATACAATAAACATATAAATAATTTCACTATTTATTTAATACTGATTACTGCTAACTATACTATAAGACGCTAAAAAAAAATCATGAATGAAATTAAAAAGACACCGTTCAATAGTAAGATAAAATAAAAAAGAAAAACAAAACAGAAATACCGAAAACAAATATTAGAAATCGGTACATATTCGGCATAAAGTTATTTATTTTTTATTATTGGCATGAGCATAGGCACAATAAAGGACAACGAAGAAAATGGAGGGTTGAGAGTTCCAATTGGCAAAGACAATCGCCTTACAATTCTTCATTGCGGGTCCGATAAAACTGAATTTATTCCGAAAAGTAAATTCATATTTCATATTGCTCAAAAGGTTATGCCAAATACGGATTACCATACTTCAACGAATTCCGAGTTATTAAAAGACTGGTTTCTCAGCATTTATCAATTATTTGGGAGAACTATCGATCATTGGTTTGAATAAAACTAGCGATAGCTATGATAATCTCGTTGAGATTGATAAAATACCGTCGACAAAAAGCAGAAAAAGTGAGCTTATGGATTGGCGTATTTAAAAAAACTACTAAAAGACAATATACAAAATATGCGACGTAAGAGGAGAAGCCTTAATGCATAAATCTATAGCACAAGTTACTATAGAAAATGGAAGATTGCGTGACGCAGAACGCCTCAAAGACAATGAAGGTATCATGGATATGCAATTATAAAATTTATTTACTAATTTACAAGAAACTGAAGATGAAGACGACGTTATTGAAGATGAAATTTTCCTTCAGCCAGGAGCTAGTTTGTGGACTCCATATGCTCCTTATAGGGAGCAGTCGTTGACAATTAAGAAAAAAATCCTTAAAATTTGTAATAAATATGGTAGTAGAGCTTAATATTATTACTTATTTTATTTTGAATCTTGAAATAGGGCACACATAAACATATTCTTCTGTGTGCCTTAATAATAACAATGTACATACTCGTATATTTAATTTATACGTTATTAAGCTCATATTTTTTAACCTTCTGCTTGAATTTGGATTTTTTTATCTTTATTTTTTTTATTTCATTTTTTTTTCAGCCTTGTATAAAATTGAATTTTGTGACTTTGTTTATTTTCTAAATGGGAGTCTGATTTTTCCACTTTCTCTGGTTTTGTGATCATGTTTATATTATAGTGTACCTTATTAATACACCAATATTTAATCCCAACTGACCTTAGATTTCATATTAGATGTAGCAAGATTAAAATTAGGAATTGGCTACTCGATCTAGAGTTTTATGTTAATGGAGTTAAAAATAATGTGTTTTTATATAAATATATGTTTAGTATATCGGTGGTTCACATAAAAAATGTACCTGACTAAATTTTCACTATCCTATGAGTTTTCGATGTTTCCCCTGATTATTGTGTCTAAATCGGTTCATCAGTTTATGTTTGTTAAAAATATATGTTCACTCTCAACCTCATTTCTAACTAATATTTCGCAAAAACATTATTTGTGCATACAATAATTGTATTCTTTAATTAGATATAGTTTTTTTGATTACGTCCCACAAAAAGTTGCATTTTAGTGATCGGGTTTTGTTATTCCAATAATAAATCATCATGATATAAAAATTTAAAGAAATATAAATTTTGCGTTGTGGCAATACTGACGACAAATTGAGTAGTAATTTGAGTTTCAAAACAAGTTATTACCTGTTCATCTGCAGACACGTATAGAAGTACACTTAGCTTTTATCAAAATGTTGTTCCAAATTCGTTACGCCAAAACCAAGGTAAGCCAGATTCCTCAACCAAACTAAAAATATATACACTTTCTTATTCGCTTAACCGATGTATTAATTTGTGTTTTCCATTTTAAATTTGGGTCTATAACCAGTCCTAAATATTTTATTTAATTTTTTGGATTAACTTTTGAACACATTTGTTTTCAATTTTTTATTTCATTACATTTGGAACGGTGAATAATTATATTTATTTGTGGATCAATGTTGAATTTGTTTATAGTGATCGGCATAAAATATGTTTTTTTGGTATTTAATGATAAACGATTTTTATCAAACCAGTGTTTTAGATTGTCCATGTCTTCATTAGCCAGACTATTAACAGTTTTCCAGTCTGCACCCTCTATTGTTATAACGGTATCATCAGTGTAGGAAATAATTTTGCCATTTAGTTGTTGTGTAAAAATATCATTGAGATATTATATTATAAATAGCAATGGTCCCAAAACTGTACCTTGTGGAATACCAAAATCACTAGCTCTGATTCACTATGTATATTATTAATCTTAACCACTTGGGGTCGCTTGTGGAGGTAGCTTTTTATCCATTCAAGTTATTTGGATGTTATTCCAACATTATTTATTTTTTAAATTAGTTTTTGGTGAGAAAAACTATCAAATGCTTTTCTAAGATCGATAAAAATTCCGATGCATTTTAATGATTGATCCAAAGAGTAATGAATAAAGTTTGATAATTTTGCTATGGCATCTTGGGTACTTCTGTTTTCCATAAATCCGAACTGGTTGTCATGTATTATATTATTTCGTTGAATAAAATTTACCATCCTTTGTTTAAACTATTTTTTTTTTTTTTTTTTTGCAATGTTAGATATTACGGAGATGGGTCGGTAGTTATTTATTTCTTATGGATTTCCTGATTTAAAAATTGGTGTTGCTATGGTTTTCTTAAAGTTGCATGGGAACTTTATTTTATAATTTTCTTCACCATGTTATAGTATGTATGTGGGTGTATGGGTGAACCGTGTATAGAAGCGATTACGCGCAGCTTACCATAATATTTGACTAACCATAATAATGTTTTATTGTAACTTTATTTACAGAAAAACAAATAAATAATTAACATTTATTTGAAATCATTTTCACCGTTTGTATTTTTATCCTAATATAAATATAAATTTTATAAAGCGCGCCCAGCGCCTGCGGTGCGCCAAGAAACTAACCGATTATTCCAGCTTATTTTTTCATACAAATAAGTATACTATATTTTGGATGAATTCACCAGTGCGGGTTTTTTCTCCTAGATTAAACTTGCAGATTACACAAATTATTTGAAGATTCTTGATTTTGAAAACAGTATTTCAAACATTGTTTCTTAAGGATTTTTTTTCTTTGAGATGGTACTTTTGACAAAAGACCATAATTACTTTCATGCGTCATATTTCAGGACATACAGCGCTCCACGCGGCCGTTAGTAGCACTATTAATTACTAGAACAATTCGGCCAGTTGACATTTTAATTGAATACCTAATATCGACTGAATTCATAGTGGTATTTTTTATTTAATTTTTAATTAATTATGTATTTATTTATTTATTTATTTTATTTTTGCACCACAACAGGCCAGGAGACCCAATTACAGTGGTGAATTCCATCACAGAAAGTATTAAAGTAATGGATAATATATCTATATAATATATCACGAAGTTACGTCGTTTGAGTTGATTTCATGGATGAGAGTTGTTGTATCATACAGACCTACAGAAAAATATCAATTTATAGTATATATTACTTACAATATATTATGTACCTCCTATGTAGGTACAAATATATGATATTTTTTATAGCTTACCTGTAAATAAAATCACCATTCGCCACTGGTGTATGTGTATGTGCGTGTGCGTGAGTTTGCGTATGCGCGTATATGTGTGTATAATTATACATGCGTGTGCACACATGCGCACTTGCATGCATATGTATATGCACTTATTTATAAAAAAAATGTTTTATATACCTTCATTTATATTTTGAAATATATGTGTATTTTGTACTTAAGTTATTAATATTGTAATCCCACAGCAAGCACAAGAGGTTGCTTCTTTTTTGGTGTGGTATTTCGTTTCGTTTTTTTGTTTCTGTACTTTCGCTTTATTATGTATTTCTTTTTGTTAACATGTTGTGACTTTTATTATATTAAATAAAAAATAAAATTACATAGAATTTTGATTACAAAAATATACTTTAAAAAATATGTTTTAAAATTAAACTAAAACATAATTTTGCGAAAATGCCCTCAAAGACTTCAGCGTCTGAGCGTGAACCAATTCTTTTTTAATGATTTATAAGTTTATAGCATATAAATATAGTGTGACATAGACATGAAAAGATAAACAAGATTAACATATGCTGATATTATAAAAACAGGATTCATTTGCAGTATGTATTTAATTTTGAGTTGAGTGGCTTTACTAATTTTTTTAAGGAACTGCATTTTCTTTATGATATTGTACATAACACGTTTGATTTAATATTTACAGCTTGTTTCATTCCTTCAAAAGCTGGCAAGACGCTGATAATGTACAAAGGATACACATTCTGTAAACACTCCGAGAGGAATGGCCGCACTCGCTGGAAGTGTTCTACAAACGGCAACAAAGACTGCCGAGCTGCTGTTTTGACAGAAGGAGAATTTATCAAGTCCTTTAAAAATGAACATAGTCACAAGCCCCCGAAATTCATGCTGGTTAATGGAAGTTTCGTCAGAATTTAGTTTTACTCAGAATTCAGTATTTTGAGTATTTGCACATGTTTGTTGACGAGTAGCGAATCTTACAGCCTTGGTAATTAATCGAAATTGATGTAGGTATGTTACAACAGAAATTGAGAATATTTTTAAAAAGGAAATATCGCACCTGAGCACATTTACTTTTATTTATTTATTTATTTGAAATTTATTTATTAACCCTTACGGATTATTACATTCATTTTACAAACATAATATATATGGCGGCCTCCGTGGTGAAGTGGTCAAGACGCTTGACTCACAGACGGAAGGTTCCGGGTTCGATTCCCGGTGAGAACACAAAAATTAAAAATGTGATTTTTCTCAAGCCTGGGTGTTCTGTGATGTAATTCACCGCTGTAATTGGGCCTCCTGGCCTGTTGTGGTGCAAAAATAAAATAAAATAAAATAAAAATAAAATAAAATAAAATATATTTGTTTGTTTTTATTCTGTTGTTGATAATTATATTTTTTACGCCTCTCGAAAAGTTTGTCTGAGTATTTTGTTTAGTTTTGTCTGGTAGTTTATTGTATAATTTCATTCCCTGATTTATTAGTCTCGATTGTCCTTGTCTTGTTTTGGAATGTTGTATGTGATATTGTTCTGATGTTGTTTATTTGTTTAAAACATATTTTGATACAATAAAGGTATAAGTTCATCATTATATTGTCAATTTTAAGACTTACCAAACCAATTTATGTGGCTTGTCGGCGAAGATCCTTTACAATTAAACTTAATAAATAATTTCAATATTTATTTTATACTGATTACTGCTGACTATACTATAAGACGCGAAAAAAATATTCATTAATGAAATTAAAAAGCAAATTGGCAAAGGTTTTGTAATTCTTCATTGCGGGTCCAAAAAAACTGAGTTTATTCCGAAAAGTAAATTCCCATTTCGTGCTAGTTCTCTAAATCATTGAATAAATCCGTAGCATTTGATAAGAAAGTAAATTGTTTTACTTAAATTACAAATTCAAAAAGTTAAAATAAAATAATTTTATTCATAGAATCACTTTGTAAAGCGCCCTTGAGGTATTATATTACGAAAATGGCGCTATATAAATTAACCATAATAACAATACTCGTAATTCAATCAGCCTGTACTCATACCATATATTTCAATATGTGCTGAACGATTAGTCAACGTGCCTATAAACTTCTAGTGCAAATAATTCAATACACACGGCGAAGCCTTAGTAGCTCATTTTTACGCGCTCAGTAATTCTTAATTCGAACAAATTAAAATTATAATAAAATAACATTTGAAAATTCTATGAAACCTGTTATTTTTCTTTCGTGTATTGTTGAAAAACTTTTGTGTTTTTTTATAGCTTCATTTATTTACTATTTGTATTTTTATTTCGCGTTAATTTGGATTTTTTCAGTGTATAAATAATCCAAAATGTTTTTAAATATGATTTTATATGCGCTTGCATACCATAATGTTTACTCAAAACTTAAATACTCGTATATATTCCATTTAGTGTAATAATTTAATTTAATTCGCTGAACCATAATACTCAATAATGTTTATTTTATATTGTTTTAACTTTTATTTACCTACTTATAACTTAAGTAAATATATATTGAGTTTTTCTACTGATATTTATTGGTGGAACTACATTTTAATTATAATAATAAAAATACGTTTATAGTTTTATTCCACTTTTATTTATAAATTTTTACCAGTGACCGGGTTTTGTCGTGACCGACACCAGTTTGACGATGTCGGTCACAACAAAACCCGGTCACTGGTAAAAAATTATAAATAAAAGTGGAATAAAACTATATACGTATTTTTATTATTAAATTTAAGTAAATATATTAGGTTTATATTTATTTATAACCATTGACATTGTTTATATTTTCATTTCTATTGTTTATACTCGTACATACGCCTAAAAGTAAATAAATGAATAAACCATTTTTTATCTTTTAATATACATTTATTATATAAAATAAACAATGTGTATGAAGCTTCGTTTCAAGTATTCGAGGCGGTTTGACTATATTCTTCAGGCTTAAAAGGGCAATAAATAATTTATAGTTCTTAGAACTAGGCGACTCTGGTCAAGATTTTTATTATAATATTTTGATAAAGGTGTAAATTTTAAAATGTAATATTTGTGTTCTTATGATTTACGAAAATAAAAAAAAATGTCTGGGTTGTAAACATATCTCACAATTAGAAAATGGGAATAAAGTTGTGTTCGAACCTCTGATTTGTGAGTCCTGCCTCGGTTTCGTCTGCCTTCCGGAGTGGTATAAATATATTTATTTGGTGGTAAGATTATCATCCATTCTGTGCACGTGACCATGTGCAAAGGAACATCTTATCATGTATCAGTAGGTCTTCCAACTGTTTTCTTTCTTGAGCCATCAGCCATTGTGTAATGTTTTCTTTAAGGGAATACGTACTGATACTTTGTATTATATCCAGCGGGAGATCATTATAAGTTTTTGGTGCATTAAAGGTAAAATGAAGTGCAAAATAACTTTAATACTTAGGTACCACTTTTTTTTCTAGTTTACTCTCGTGTCCTTATGGACCTTTCTTTTTGTTTTCTGATTTCTTTAAATATAACTTTCAGGTAAATTTTTCTCGCATGTAGTACTTTTAGATTTATAAATAATGAGAGAGAGAAAAGCTTTTTAAAAATAATTAAAATAATGGCTTTTCGAAGTTTTATGAGAAGATCTAGTTACGTAATTGGTGCTCCACCCCATCCTGGCAATACCATGTTCAATTTGACTTTGATATTGACATAAGGCAAAGTATACTTAGCATAAATGTTGTACGTCGAGAATGTTTCTCAGCACTTTTAAACAAAATATCATTTTTCCGAGCTTCGTGGTTGGAATTTTGATATGGGCTTCCCATCTAAGCTTATCATCAATCGTAATCCCTAAGTATTTAAATGTGTGCGTGTTTGAAATTATAACATTTAAAACATGCATTAAATATTGAGTCGCTTTACTGATTTTTTTATGGAACTGCATGTTACTTATAATATTGTACATAACACGTTTGATTAAATATTTACAGCTTGTTTCATTCCTTCAAAAGCTGGCAAGACGCTGATAATGTTCAAAGGATACACATACTATCGCAAGCATGTTGAGAAAAACGGTCGCGCTTGCTGGAAGTGTTCTACATGGGGGTACAAGGGATGCAAAGCTCTGATCTACACGGTGAATGAAACCATTCTGTTTACTAAATATGACCACAACCATGTGGCCCCTAAATACACAAAGGTCAAAGGAACCTTCATTAAAATTTAGAACCAAAATAATATTTAGTACCTTCTCGAGTGGAATATGATTCTGAACTATAAACCAATTACGTTTACTTGGGATCCTTTTTTGTAATACATATTTATTGAATTAACCATACATTTTATACCTAATACATTGTAATCCGGGCACTAAAATCGCAGATAATCGTCCATTGTTATAATAATCAGTCAGTTCCAAAACCATCTATCATCCACACGTACATATACAAATAACAATGGTCTGCGATTTTTTTTTTCCAACCTTGACACAATTTCTGTTGATCCTAATATTAAATGACTTATTTAATCCGAATATAAGGTTTTGGAGGACCCCTCTCTATTTTTATCACTTTTTGATAGTAATTTTATAGCCATGAATTCGATTTTGGGGTGAAAAAGATTATTTTAGCTGTAAATAATAATAGAGGTAAGGAAGTCGATGAGCTAAATCAGCTGAACATTCTTCATTATCGGTGGGTATATCATTTGATGGACTAGGCTGTGGCTCGAAGTCGGCGGTGGTGAGGTCAAATAGATGGGGGGGCTTCACTGAAAATGGTGGGTGATGGGAGGAACCGGGAGTCATATTCGGATTCAGGAGATTATTTTACACACGAACCAGCAAGAATGATGTCAGGGCCGATTTTCATGCAGAGCAGTGAATCTGCGTATTGTGAACAAACTTCGTTACTTTACTTCGTTACGGAATTTCTACAAAATTGTTAAAATTATGTTGTTAAAAATCTTCTGAACATAAGAGTCCTTCAATGCAATTCTCATACAAAGAAGTTGAAGCTCCACGAACTAATGCAGAAACGCAAGATGCCTTGAGTATTCTTCGCCGTGGGGGGAATATGGGGCAAATTTTACCAAACATTATGTGTACCAAAAAGTTGATTAACTCAAATAAAGGCGAAAAACCATCGACGATTTTTAAAAAATAAATTTATGTAATGTTAAGTTAAATGCAGGAGACTGCTGCGAGATATTTCATAGATTTATATACTTTTAAGCGTGTTGTCCAGATGTTTATTGAAATACATATTTATGTAATAATTTTTCGTTTTCATTTTTGCTATTGTTCAATAATGTACATGCTTCCGCTTTCCCATTATGTTGTATACCAACTCAATACATCATTTAACTTGGCCTCATAGAGTTTAGAATATGTTATTATTTTTTTGTTGTAATAAATATGTATTTTTATGAATAAATAAAAAAAACAATTTATATATATAAACACAAAACATAATTTGTGTGATTTTTTTATCCTTTGCTTATTGTTGTCAACAACACTAATATAATAAAATAAATAAAAACAACTATGTTTTTTTATTTTATTATTATAATGAATAACCACTAAGTTAGTGTTTCTTTTTAAATTACGATTTTTATTTAGAACATTATCGCGACCTTCAGCATTTCCCAAAACACTTGATTAGTTTGAGTCGACCAAACCGTATTAGTTTTTTTTCTCCGTTTTATACATAATTTAACGTTTAATAATCAGCGTAGCCATATATAAAGCAAAGTTATGTGTTGTGATTCACCCCTGTAATTGGGTCTCGTGTCCTGTTGTGGTACAAAAAAAGTGATTAGCATGCAAAAAATAAAAATCCTAAAATTGCGTTTTTCTTTACCCCAGTGATAAGATCCACAATCCCTTGTTTTGTTGGTCTTTCCAAAAACACTGATCATGGACAATTGCATTTTTGCTTTAAATCCTCTCAAATAGTCTGATATTGGTCACTGGTAAAAATCCCAAATTAAATATTGTCGAAACTAAACACGTATTTTATTTATTATAATTTAATTGCAGTTCCACTAAGAAATGTCAGTAAAACTTAAATATAGTTACTGATAAAAAATCATAATTGGGAATCAGAGTATGGATGCTTCTTTAATTATTTCAATTTCGTTTTGCTTACAGTTCGGTACATCGAATCAAGATCTGGAAGTCGTCTTCTATTCATTAAAAACTTTACGTATTGTAAGCAATTAACTACACCCGACCAAAGAATTCGATGGTGGTGTTCGACACATGCTTCTAGAGGATGTAGAGCCAGCGTCTACACAAAAGATGACACTATCCTTTCATTCAAAAGCGAACACTTTCATGAGCCTCCTCAATATGTACTTGTAAATGGAAATTATATTAAAATATGAATCTCCTCAGTATGATATTTGTAAATGGAAATTATATTAAAATATGAATCTCCTCAGTATGATATTTGTAAATGGAAATTATATTGAAACATGAATCTCCTCATCATGATATTTGTAAATGGAAATTATATTAAAATATGAATCTCCTCAGTATGATATTTGTAAATGGAAACTATATTGAAATATGAATCTCCTCAGTATGATATTTGTAAATGGATATTGTATTAAAACATGTATGAATCTCCTCAGTATGGTACTTGTAAATGGAAAATCGTATTCAAATATGAACCTTCCCAGTACTTACGAACGTGTTTATGAAAATAGTTTTTATATTTTTTTATGGGTAGTGTACTTCTGTATGAAAAATATATTGAATGCGTCAAAACCTTTTAGACAAGCGCTGAATTTTGCTTTTTTGGTCTTACACAAAATAACGGGAATTTTGTGTGTTCAGAAAATAACGGGAATTTTTCAATTTCGCGGGTTTGGAGAATCCGAATGTCATTTTTTTATCATGTTGGTATACGTGCCCCTGAAGTATGCCAAATTTTTCAGCTGTATTCATAGTATACTTTGTCTGTGGCAGTCGCTAAGGTAAGACGTGTTTTTATGAGCTCGGCGATTTTCCTTGGTTAAAAAAAATGGATCAATGAGTTTGTATCAAATTTTGTGTAAAAAATGAAATAAGGTGTAACAAAGTGTATGAATTGTTAACAAAGGCCTATAGTGAGTCTGCAAACAAAAGTTTACGAGTGGCTTAAGCGTTTCCAAGGTGGCCGTGAAGACGTTGAGGATGACGAACGGCCCAGACACCCCAGCACATCAACAACCGATGAATGAAATGGTTATGAATCATAATCAGAGAATTCGTTGGTGATGTTGGCATATCGATTGGCTTATGCCATTAATTTTTTTCGAATGTTTTGTGTATGGAACGCGTGGCACCAAAATTTGTTCCAAAATTGTTGAATTTTGAATAAAAACAGCGGCGAACGGAAGTTGCTCAGGTACCACTAAATGAAGTCAACGACGATGCAGAATAACTGAGGAGACGTGTTACAACAGGTGACGAATCATGGGTTTACGGATATGACGTCGAAACTAAGGCTCAATCGTCCCAGTGGAGGCATTCTGAATCGCCAAGACCGAAGAAGGCTCTACAAGTGCGGTCAAACGTGAAGGCGATGCTCACTGTGTCCTTAGATTTTAATGGCATAGTGCATCATGAATTCTTGCCACGAGGTCAAATGGTCAATAAGAAGTACTACCTACAAGTTCAACGCCGTTTGCGTGTAGCGATCCGGAAAAAAAACGTCCGGATTTGTGGCAAAACAATTCATAGCTTTTGCATCATGATAATGCACCTGCTCACACTTTATTGCTAGTTCCTGAATTTTTGGCCAAAAACAATACTGTAACGATGCCTCAGCCTCAATATTTGCCAGACATGGCTCCGTGTGACTTTTTCCTATTTCCAAAAATAAAGAGAACCTTGAATCCCTAAAGGACCGTCGTTTTACAAGCATAGATGACATGAAAAGCGCATCGCTAAAAGAGCTACAGGCTATCCCAAAGATCGAGTTTAAGAAGTGTTTCGAGGATTGGAAGAAGCGCTGGCACAAGTGCATAATATTTAATGAGGACTATTTTGAAGGCGACAACATTAATGTAGGCGAATAAATAAAAAAAATATATAAAAAATTCCCGTTATTTTCTGAATACACCTCGTATAAGCAATAAAGTAGTTTTGTATGTTGTGCTCTCGATAAACGTCTTCCTATTTCCATATTTAAAAAAAATATATATTATTAAAAAAATTATAGGATATTATATAAACTCTTGCTGATTTTATATATAAACAGTTCATTAAATTTAACTCTTCTTAAATAGGTACATATTCCCAGTTTGAAATGCTTATCAATATTTTTTGTGTCGTTCAACGAGCGCTGACAACAGAATTAGGACCACTTTATAAAGCGGCATTTTTACACACCTGTAGTACCATAATTATAAAGATAATTATTATCATGATCATATCAAGTACGCACATTCGAAAATGACCTATTTAATCATTTAGTGGTTTTTGAGAAATCTAAGGGTTAAATGTGACCAACCCACTAAGATTTTAATAGATAATTTAAAGTAAGTCGTTCATATCATGAGACTAGTGATGTAAAAAATTAGGTCAGTATTATAACGTATTACAATAAAAAGAATTAAATTAAGGCGTGTAACTAATTAATAAATTGATGTTTTTGACTCAAAGTGACATCTTTTTTTCAAAGTTACGCATCCATTCTTCAGGAACTGAATCTGACGGACGGACTCTTGATCGTATGCCTCAGACGAGTTCTCCAATATGTTGATCAATGCCTTAGACGAGTTCTCCAATATTTTGATCACCTCGCAAGTAGAGAGGAAGATCGCCTGGAGAAGCTTGTTGTGGTCGGCAGCGTAGAGTGAAGAAGGGAACGAGGGGGGTGTCCCATGCGCTGATCGGACCAGATGAAAACTGTAACAGGCACTTTATTTGTGATAGCTCTCAGAAATGCCGAGACAAGTGGAGGACTGCAGTTTCGAGAATATGACATAAGAAGAGAACCCCCTTTTTTATAATAGGGAAATATCACATGCTACGAATACCGATAAAAATATGTAAAATGGATTTAGAACAATTAATTGTATTTTCAAAATCAATATGGATACTGTGGAGAAATGTTTTCATACATAAATGTAAAAAAGCAATTTAATAAAAATACGTTGCTAGAAAAATGCGACGTGTCTGGCCTTGGTTGTTGTGACGTCAAGATTCGTGATATTGTTCTGAACGAATTTCAATGGCCAGGAACAAATAAACATGAATCGTGACGTATTAGGGGCGTGTTCAATGGAATGATCGATCTTGCGGGAATTCAAAATTACAAATTTAAAAGTATTTTTTAACAATGTTTGAGTATCTCCAAATGCTTGCCGACTGGCTGAATTTCCTCCCTAGGGAGTTATTCATATTATAATTTATTTCAACAGAGAGAAAAAACATTATTGAGAAAGGAATATGGACATCTAGGCATTTACAGGGCTTATGACTTGTCATTGGCTGGTTTAAGTGGCCACTTTACACACTGTGTAACATTCACCATTCTGCCCATATTCGAACATCTATATTCCTTCAATTCTTTTATCTGTTGATGTTTGTGAAGTTAAAGAGCTGAAACCTTTATTTATGCGGGTGAGATTCATATAATTGAATCATTTCACCTACATACTAGGCAACGCTTGAAAATCTTATTTTTTCAATATCTATAATTCTTCATAGACCAGGTGGATTTATCAAAATTATTTTGAGTTTGTCCCAATTTTTGTTGACAAGGACTGGATTTAACTCCCTGGGGTGCTGTTTATATTAACATATTACAACAGAGATGAAGAACGTTTAAGAGAAGGTAATATAGAAGTCTAGGCATCTACAAGGCTTATGACCTGTCAATGGCTGTCAATGACGTCCATATTCCCTTCTCAATAATGTTTTCTCTCTCTGTTGAAATAAATTTAAAAAGTATTTTTTATGCTACTAATAATTAGCACAGCACTGTACAGTATTTCATAGACTTATATTACTTTAAAAATGTCAAAAAAAAAAATGATATTATATTTCCCAATTATGCTAAAATTTTTTACACAAATAAGGATGCAAATGTTTAAAATCTCATTTTAACCCATCCGAATGACCGTATTTTTTTTAAATTCAAGGTATATATTTTTACTAAGTTATGGCATTTAATAATATAGTTTTGGGAACGACAGAGATAAATCAATTAAAGATCTTAAGTCGAAGGACGCCTTTTCAAGGTAAAAATAAACTATCAGAAAATATAGCTTTATACTCGTATACAAAGTTTCGAGTTTGTCTACCTTGACAATACCAACCTCGACAATAGCGCTTTATTTTCAACAATAAATAAATAATTAAAAAATATTAAGAAATATAAAAATGTTACTTTGCTTCTAGTCTTTTGTCAGTCAATCTACTTCTACAAGGGAGAGGGTAATGAAATAAATTCTGGCTTCGTGAATGAATTAAATATATTAGAATATAAAAAAAACTTAATCTAACTTAGAAATAATCTTAAATATAAACTTGTGACGGAGGTGAGCGCCGCGGCGCGTTGACATGTAGCAGCTCGATGCGTCTTCGGCAGGCTCTGGCGATTGGATCCCGATGCTGCAGCTGGACCGGAGACTTCGGGCACGAAGGTCGGCGGCTGAAGGGCTCGACGTGGTCCTGGGACATCTTCTTAGGGCCGGTTGCATCGACAAAAGTTAAGTTAAAGTCAGGGCTAAAGTCAAATAAAAGTTACTTTTATGTCAAAACGCGTTGCATCAAAAAAAGTTAGTTAAAGTCAGGGCTAAAGTCAAAAAAAAGTTACTTTTATGTCAAAATGCGTTGCATCAAAAAAAGTTAACTAAATATTAACAAAAAAGTTACTTTTATTTGACCAGCCGCCAGGGGACCGTTTACAGTTAAGTTTAAAGTTAAATGCGATCTGCCATCTGTCAAAAAAGCGTCGTGAGTGTTGAAATCTATTGATCGATCTGTGAAAAGTTGCACAAAATGTCAATTTTATCTGATTATTCGTCTTCCGATGACCAATTTATCATCGAGTATATCCTATATATATATAAAAAAAAACTGTTCAAACCACGAACGGACCATTTTTTGTGGGAAGAGTCCGACTTTATCGCAAGATTTCGAATGTCAAAAAAGTGAAGAAGTAATAATTATTTGAATTTTTAATTGTTCATTATTTTTCAAAACACAGGACTTGATCATCAGCGGCGTGGTGTAAAATAAATCTAAATCATCACTATTGAGATGCTATTTATTTATTTTTAAATAGAGCTAGATTGAGCTCAGCTAACTCTTTCTGGGCATTTAAGGCTGCCATAGTTGCCCGAAAAATGTCCTTTTTTTGCTCTATTTCTAGAGTAAAAAGTTCTTCATTTTGTTTTAGCTTTTGCTCTTTTAATTTTTTATCTAGTTCAAAAAGGACGATGTCCCTTTTGTTATTTTCTTCTCCGAATGCGCAGTGTTGCTTCGCCCTTTCGCACACACTGAAAATTGGACCGAAATTTAAACGTTTGTGCCCAAAGACGCGTCGCGGGGCATGTGTATTGCTACATGTAAATAAACATGTACGTGCTTGCGCAAAAATCCCAACAATTTTTAGGGTGAAACTTGAACCTTTACAGTGGCAACATTCTTAACTTCAACTTAACTAAAATAATATTGATGCAACGGAATTTTTCAGTTACCAGATTTTGAGCCTTAACTAAGTTTAAATATTTAACTTTAAACTAAATTTATACCAACTTTGATGCAACCGGCCCTTAGTCGTTTTCGAACGCGGCGTGAATTTACGAAGTCGGTACCCGCGATTGTAGTTTAATCGGGCAGGTAAATTACTTGCAGGTTGACTGTGTTTGAATAACTGGGCGTACGGCCGTGTGTTCCGCTCTGAGCTAGCGGACCTGGTTGCGGTTTGTAAAATTAGCGAGTGTCACCTACGGCTCGAACTTAGTGACTTGAGAGATTACATCGCTAATGTCCATAATCATTCATGTAGCGTATTTTATGGGAAATTCTTCCACCTTCTCTCTGCTGGACTCTGGGCTTTCCTTTCCGATGGGTTCCTCTAATCATCGTCGGTTAAATCGTGTTAGACCGACTTCTTTTCCATCGGGGTTGTCCAGTGGTAGCTCCGCCCCTAACCTTTTTTTTCATTTCTCGCCATCCGCCATGATGTGCGTTTCTTCCGTTTTTTTTCTTAGGCATCATTATTTATAGACTTCATACAATATAAAACAATTCCACTTTTCTCTTCATATGAATTAATATAAAACTACTTATTAACTAATTAGCATGATAACATTGTATGGATGGGTGCGCGGAAATCGATTTGAGGTTAAATGAGAAAGATGGATTATAAATGAAGTTATTTATTGAGTAAATACGCACGAGTTATATCCTTACAATTTTATACAGAAGGAATTTACAATAGCGAACACTGGCGAGAAGCTGGTGGACGGGCGACACGAAACGCTAAGATGAAATGTGTATATTCTTTCGATACACGAAGTTTAACAACTTGTCCGAGCTGACGTTGCATCGGATTACGCGTTGCGGGCTAAAGCGGTGTTCGGCCCTGTCAACTTTACGGCTTGATGGTGATGTCCTCCACAACATACATAATATTATTCGTTGAGGTTTTTGTTGCTAGACAATATTATTTAAAATACCTACGATAATATTTTATTCAACGATGATTTAAAATTAATGAACTATTTCTGCGTTAACATTCCTTCTTCTATTTATAAATTTTATATACAACAAAATGCATATCTAAAAGGTCCTACCCTCAATTTTACATCAGAAGATATAATATGTAAATTGATAGCGCAGTAAGAATGAAAGTTTAAGAATACAATCATAAAGCGGAGGTGGTTTTTCACAAAAGTGCCGCTACATAAATTAGTCCAATTTTTACTTATTATTATTAACTAACGCTAAAGTATTACATAATATTATACATTATATTCTTATCTATAGATTATCATGTCAAATAAGTAATTCGCATAATGAGTTGTAAATTAATTAGTGAAATCGATTTATGCATACAAATATGAATAATTGAATTTGAATTTATTTTCGAATATGACTATTGAATCTGAATATTTCAAACCCCGCTCTACCACGAGTTGATTTCCATTTTCTAAAAGTGAGTTATTTACAACTCGTTGAAAATGATAAAATATTAACGCAATTGATTATTCAATTAAATTTTAATGAATGTTCAATTTGCCAGGAATCAAAGCCGAGACCTCAAGCATGGTAGGCGAACGTGCAAAAATATAATAATGACATAAACGTCTCGGAAGCACTTCATAAAAATAAAAATTAAATTATGTGTCTAGAAGACTACCACGAAACGTGTGCTTTTTATAATTTGCAAACACTTACATGTATACGAACCATGACACACATGGTGCTGCTCACCAAAATCCTAATTTTAAACAATGTACAAATAGGCTATTTAACCGTTAGCTTTCTCAACTGGTGACGACTCTACCTAAGTGCAAAAGTCAGATTCAATTAGTTAGATTTATTATTTATTAACTTTTTTTTTGTTTTTAGTCAAGTACATACTCTCGAGAAACGGAAGTCGCTTGGTTATGTACAAGAACTTTACATTTTGCAAGCAATTAGTGGCACAGAACAACCGAATTCGGTGGATTTGTTCAACTAACGCTTCCAGGGGGTGTAGAGCCAGTCTGTATACCTTGGATGACCAGATCATAACAGTAAAGGGCGCCCATACCCACGAGCCACCTAAATACACCATCCACAACGGACATTATTTTAGAGTATAAATTATCGAGAGTAAAAATTTGCAACTATCCCGATCTATAAAACACGTCAATGATACATTTATAACAGTATCAATGTGAAATGCCTTTATAATAGCAAGAATATTAAAATTTCGATTATTGAGTTATTGCGTCTAATTTTAATCAGATTGTTTAGACGACAATTTATTGAGGACTGAATTTTTTAAGACATTGTTTGCATTCGCAAATGTTTAAAATAGTCATCGAATCACAATTTTCAATCAAGGAATCAAAATGTTGGTGTATTTTTGTAGGAAACGAGCGATTTTGCCATTGTTGCTTTATACCTTGTCATTAATATTAATTTACCATTTTGACATTAGCTTAAAAAAGACTAACCTTAAACATGCGTTTAAAAGGTTTTGTTACCTACATTTTTTAAATTTTATTATTATATTGTTTGTGTGTTTTGAATTAATTTGATATTATAAGGATATCGGGCCTTATTTGTTGAAATAAAGTTTTTTTACAAGTTTATTGGATGTTTGAATCAAAATATAACACCCCATACCTGTAATCTCAATCTTCGTTCGTTTTTATAGACCGATGACTTTATACTTTATGCATAGGGTTACAAGTCGTCTCAAAGTTACCTGGAATGTATCGAAACCGATGCGAGATTTTGGTCTGTTGAAAGAAATATTTATTTAAATGACTTTTTTATTTTGATTATTTAAATTACTTAAGAATAGGGATTAAAAGGGAGTTAATAATTTAATACGGAAAAAAACAAAAGAAAAATACAATGTCTCAATAATGTGCAGGACTTACATCTATCGACAAAAATAAAAATAATAAGTGGGTAAAATTAAATTATATCGGAAATACTAGCAATAAAATAAAACAAGTGTTACAAAAAATAATCTTTTAGTTTCATTTTATAATAAAAAATCTTTGGGCCAAACATGAATTAATAGTAAAGATCAGGTCGACAAATTTGAAAAAAGCGGAATACATTAATTAACATGTACTTGTCCTGGTTCATATATAGGACAAAGCGGGAGAGCAATTAAATAAAGACTGAAAAGACATTAATACCCGTATGCAGACAAAACTTAAGGTGAGGAAAGTACATTCTAATCTCAAATGCGGAGAATAACCCGAAGGTAAAGACAATAGAATGTACTTTCCTCATCTTAAGTTTTGTCTCTGCATACGGGTATAAACTTCACATGGATTAAATAACGATCAAACTATGCATCACATTTAAATGAATTAAAACATAATTTTGAAAAATCAAAAAACATAAAACTTTTACATGCAGGATATAAAGATCAAAAATTAGATAGATTAGAAATTTTAGAAATAAATAGGATAAAAATAATAGCGATAGTATTTTAATAAATCAGGATGAATAATTAAAAAACTCACCCTTATTAGCCCCCTTAGTTGGACCCTGTACATTGTAATAAAACAATAAATGTTTTTCATATAATAGAATCTTCTCTTAAAGTACACCGCCAACACACGTTTCAATAATTTGTCTCACTCTGTTCCATTGAAATATTCCGTTTTGTATCTTTTCCAACTTATTTTTAAATGTACCTACACTTAAGATAATATTAAGTTTTAAATAAATTATTACACTGGCTACGTTTTCCACAGAGGGTCGAATACAAACTCTGTTGGCTTATGTATAAGTCACTGCACAACTCGGCTCCGGAATATCTAAGGGAACTATGCATTCCAGATGAACTAGCTGACAGGCGTCTCACGCTTAGATCAGCTACGTCTACGGCGAGAGGAAAAGTTATTATACCTCTACGCAAACAGCGCACTAAATTTGGTGAACGCGCATTTGCGGTCGCAGGCCCTATGGCATGGAATGCTCTCCCAGCAGAGGTGCGAGGCTGTGAAAGTGAAGTGATGTTTCGGAAAAAACTTAAAACCCACTTTTTCTCTAAATCATTTGAATAAATCCGTAGCACGTGACAACAAAATAAATTATTTTAATTAAATTACAAATTTAAAAGCTTCAATTAAATTAACTTAACAATAGAATCACCATGTAAAGCGCCCTTGAGGTATTTTATTACGAAAATGGCGCTATATAAGTTATCCATAATAATTATTATTATAATATTCACCAGTCTGAAGATGCCAATTAGAGGGTGAAAGCGCTAATTTGTCAAATAATAAGTGGAAGTGTACCAAGTATTTTTAAATTAATAACTTATATGTAAATATAAGTTATAACATCATTATTTAAATTATGTTTAAATCCTTATAGGCACTAGATTCAACCCTTTAGAGATATTGTCAAAATTGAAGATGGATAACCCCTTTGAGAAGGAAATATGGAATAACACATTACAACAGGGATGAAGAATACCTTAGAAAAGGAAATATGGAAGTCTAGGCATTTTCTAAGGTATTCTCCATCTCTGTTGTAAATTGTACATCTTAATGACTCCCGAGGGGGTGAAATCCAGTCATTTGTCTACAAACATTTGAACAAACTCAAATATTGTAATAAAACCAACTGATCCAAGAAGTTTAAAAATTGGAAAATTGTTTGCAGGCGTTGCCTAGTATGTGGAATTATTCAGTCAGATCTCTTCACAACAATAAAGGTTTCAGCTCTTTAACTTTACTAAAATCAACAAATGGAAGAAATGAAGAAATATGGATGTTTAAACTTAGGCAAAATGGTTAATGTTCACAGTGTGTAAAGTGGCCACTTAAACCAGCCAATGACAGGTCATAAGCCCTGTAAATGCCTAGACTTCCATATTCCCTTTTCTAAGGTATTCTCCATCCCTGTTGTAATTTGTTAATCTTAATGACTCCCGAGGGGGTGAAATCCAGTCTTTTGTCTACAAACATTTGGACAAACTCAAATATTGTAAATATGGAATATGTTGGTAGATACACCTTATAAGCTTTATAAATTTTTGATCCATATTCCCATTTCAAAAGGTTTTTGGCCAAAATGATTTTTAAGCTTTTTTTGTTCATTGGAATTGGTTTATTTTAGTTTTACTACAATTTTTCATATTTTGACTAGACTTTCATGTGAAGCGTCATGTCAGTGCAATAATTGTTTTACCAAAGACAGTAAGGTAGAGGATGATGTTGATCTAATAATTAATAAACCGACCTTTTTTCAATTTCAGCCTACTTCACTATATCAAGAGTGGGAAGCAGATTGGTCTCGTATGGAGGTTATAGGTTCAATCAACACATGAAGGCGGCTGGAAATAAAATCCGATGGGTTTGCACATCAGCGAAGAAAAGTAAATGCCTCGCAAGATTATTTACGTACGACGATATAGTAGTTAAAGTATATAATGTTCATACCCACCCACCTTTAGAAATGTAAAAATATATATATATATTTGGATAATTTATATAGCGCCATTTTTGTGAAAATCACCTCAAGGGCGCTGTACAATTAATAAATATCCCAGTACGCCTTGCAGATACAGAGCGCATAGACGGTTGGGATTCTAGTTCCTCGTTTTCAATTAAGATCAATCAAAAATTATAACAGATAGGAGCTAGATTACAGGACGTCTTGCAGCTACAGAGCGCAAAGACAGTTAGAAATTTAGCCCCCATTTACACATTTTAAAAATTGACAAAAAAATTTAGTGTATTAATAATATTTAAAAAAAAAAAATATGAATAATAAAAAGGAGTAAGATTACAACACGTCTTGCAGCTACTAAGCGCATAGACGATTGGAATTCTAGACCCCATTTACAAAATTTAGGTATTTTAAAGTTGATATATGAAAGCTAGATAACCAATCATCGTGCAGCTACAAAGCGCATGGACGAGAGGAATTCCAGCGAAGTTAAAACAATATCAATAAATTTATAAAAAATAGAGTATAGTGGTAAATTGGTCAAGTGTTCAGGCCAAGAAGTAAGCAATAAAAAACTAAATAAATCAAACACTGTTTCGACTCCATGGTTAACTAAGGGAGATAGATGTCCGCAGAGAAGCTTTTGTAGACAGTGGTAGATACCGTCGCCATGTGGCCCGCTGGCTGGTAGATGTGTGTAGTACTATTATGCCTTTTGTTCCAACGACTTGGTGTCCATTTTGCTCCGTATTATTTCGTTTTATCAGACGCAACATTCCTGTTCAATTCACCCTTTTACATGAATATTACACAAACGCGTGTATGAGCAAACATAGATATGTGATATTTCTACAGAGAGAGAGAGAGAGAGAGAGAGAGAACCTAAGATAAAAAAAATATGAAAGTCTAAGCATTTCTTCTTCTTTTCTCTCTTCCACATTGTAGAATTGTAGTGCCAATGCAGTGCCCAACGCACCACTGGGAGCGGATAGGGAAATAATGGTGATGATACTAAAAATACAGGTTACCAAAAATATTTATTTAATTTTGTAGAAAAAAAAAATACTTTTTTAATTAAAATTTTTCATTGATAAATATACCTCAATTTAAAACAATATTTTTACTTTAAAAATTCACATTCTATATATGTATATAATAATATTATTATTTTTAATATCTTTTGTAAAGGTTGTCTGAGTCTTTTGTTTTGTTTTGTCTGGTAGTTTATTGTATTATTTCAGTCCATGGTTTATTAGTCTCGATTGTCCCTTTCTCGTTTTAGAAGGTTGTATATGATATTTTTCTGATATTCTCGTATTGTGTTCATGTTTACTACAGCTTTTTTCAAGTTTTAATGCTTCGTCTACAATTACATCAGTGGCTAATTTATGAATAAATTTTAAGGGTTCTAGTTTAAAGAGTTTAGTTAGATTTAATTGTTTAGTTCGTTAGAAAAGTTCTTTAGTTGCTGTTAGATAGGGTAGGTCATATACTAACTTTAATATTTTATTTTGCTATCTTTGTAGTCTGTTTATGTCATTTTGATTTCCTGTTCCCCATAGTAGTTGCATATAACATATTTTAGTTTTTTCAAAGGCTTCATACATGATTTTTTTTCCTTTTTGGTACAAAGTTTTTGATTTAAAAAAACAGAATTGATAATGTCGCCACTTTGCTAATTAAAATGTTGATATGAATTTTCCATGTCAATTGTCTAACCGATATTAAGGGTAAAATAATCACTATGCAAGGAATCATTCTAAATTATTGTGTAGTGACTACACAGCACCGTAACGCGCGGGTGTTTTTTAGGACAGTAAGGGAAAGGTTAAAGAATGTCATCTGTTGAACATTTTTTAATTATTATTATTATGGATAACTTATACAGCGCCATTTTCATAATATAATTCCTCAAGGGCGCTTTAAATAGTGATTCTATAGATTTAAAAAAAAATGAAAGCTTTTAAATTTGTAATTTAATTAAAACAATGTATTTTGTTATCACATGCAACGGATTTATTCAAAGGATTTAGAGAACAAGTGGGTTTTAAGTTTTTTCCGAAACATTACTTCACTTTCACAGCCTCGCACCCTCTGCTGGGAGAGCATTCCATGCCATAGGGCCTGCGACCGCAAATGCGCATTCACTGAATTTAGTGCGCTATTTGCGTAGAGGTATAATAACTTTTTCTCTCGCCGTAGAGGTAGCTGATATAAGCGTAAGACGCCTGTCAGCTAGTTCATCTGGAATGCATAGTTCCCTTAGATATTCCGGAGCCGAGTTGTGCAGTGATTTATACATAAGCCAACAGAATTTATATTCCACCCTCTGTGGAAAACGTAGCCAGTGTAATTCCCGAAGTAGTGGAGTGATATGACTGAACTTAGAGATTCCGAAAATAAGTGTCGCTGCAGCATTTAATACAGACTGTAGGCGAGTCATTTTGTTCATTGGTAGACCTGCAAAGACACCATTACAACAATCTAGACACTACAAACGCATTTATTAATTGACGGGCGGCATCAACCGGCATTTTTTTGCGTAAGCGTTTAATTTGTCTCAGCTGGTAGAAGCATGAACTTATCGTTCTACTAATTTAAGCGCTAAGAGAAAGGACGAAATGAAGTAAGACTCCCAGTAGTTTAACGGTGGGTAAAGCGGTACTCCCTACATCGGGTAGGGCCGTATCCTGGATCAAATTCTGTCGTCTGGCTGAAGCCACCCATAGTTGTGTATTTATATATTCTTTAAAAGGTTACAAACTTTTTTTATTTTTTTAAAAGGAATAAGCCGCTAAGCCTCTATTTTAGAGGCTTGTCAGCAGGTGGGAAAGAAGGAATTTGGAAGAAGGTAGTGAAAAATTCACCACAACACCCAGACCAATTAAGAAGAAAATCTTTCATGGATTTTTTTCTTGCAACTGGCGGGATTCGAACCCGCGACGCCAGTTTCACAGTCGGCCGTATAACCAACTGCGCTACGACGCCTTATACGTAATATTAAAATTAGGGGCAAGTGGTGTACTATAGATTTTTTTTCATGTTTTATCGTATGGAGATAGATATTTTTTGTTTCTGTTTTAAATTTTAATTTTACTGCCCTTATTTTTAAAATGCTAAAAATGGCACCCATTTTTTTTAAAGGTACGTTTTTGTCCACTGATACAAACAAATGAGTACCTGTGGACATGTGGAAACAAAAAGTTTTTAACTGAAAGGAAATAATAGTTTACAAACAAAAATATAATATTAATAAGAATCGTACATTTTCATGAAAAAACACATATATAAAATATAAATATACAGATAGGTAGGTACATAAAAAGAGTAAGAACACGAAAACGAGAATTTTTATTTTGGCAGGCGCATTAAGCATTAAAAATATTGGATATTAAATAATATATTGAAAATTCAAACGCACTGTCAAGTCGTCGCCAGATAAGAATGCCTACGCTAACACATCTTTTACACTGCGGTCACTATGTGAACGTAGGCATTCTTATCTGGCGACGACTTTACCTTCATTTAGTTAACTAGTTATAGTTACTCACAATTTTTATTCACTTAATCAAACTTAATTTACTCTAGTCTACCCTAAAATTAGTTTTATTAAAAGAAAATTATTATTGAATACCTCATCATATCAAAGTACTCCTATAAAATAGTATTTTTTTGGTCTCTTACTCTTCAGAGTTCTGTACAATCAAAACAATAATTATTAATGATTGTGTACATTTCTAGCTTGGACGATGGTATTTTCAATAGTAAAAATCACGGCTCTGCAACTGCCGTAACTTGCCGATTGACAAAACCATCTGCACTTTTTGGTAACCTTATTTTCATTGTGCTTGTAAAATACGTATCTATCTATCTTTAGAATGGGGGTTCCTCTGTTTGATATTCCAAAAACAGCTAAAAACAGTTAAAACATTTATTTATCAATTTCAAATTTTGTTATTTTTTAAGTGGCGCGGTGCTTAACCGGGCATATTTTTTATACATTTTAGTATAACCAATTTAGAATTCAAACTACGTAATATTTTATTTAGTTATTTATTTCAACACTAAATAGAAGAGATCAGGGTGAGTAGACTATAGGCCTTAGTAGACTCATCGGTGATAACTCTTCCGGTTCTCAACAGAGGGCGTTCTAAGCCTTTCCCGTCTGGAACGTGGCCGGTGCAGATTAGAATTTGTGTTCCTTTGGATCGCAACCGGTTAACTTAGAGCTGATTTTCAATATTTTACTTCGTTGAGTAACCTTTTTACTTCTCCTTCATCGTTTTTTATTATCCCTTAAGTAAAAAAAAATTATATATACGTATCTTCTTCAGCCTTATTCTCTCCACCGCTGGATAAAGGACTCTTCCAAACATCTCCATTCCTTCCTATCACCCGCTTTCGTCATCCATGTTTTACCGGCAATAGAGGCAATGTCGCCGACCCATCTTTTCTGTGGCCTTCCAACACTTCTTTTGTTTGCCCATGGTCTCCACTTTATTATTCTGGGTGTCCACCTGCTATTATTTTGTCTCGCCAAGTGTCCTGCATACTGCCATTTCAATTTCGCTGCACGATCCATGATATCCACGACTCCGGTTCGGCGCCTTATTTCTTCATTTCTTACTCTGTCTCTTAGACATACACCGAGCATCTGCCTTTCCATGGATCGTTGCGTGCATTTTAATTTCTGGCTACTTTTTTGTGTTATAGACATATACGTATAGCGAATGCTAATTTTGCATCTTTCGTGAGTGAATAGCGGTAGTTGTTTTTCTTGTCGAACCAGTCGTTTACTGGAAATAATGCTTTCAAATGAAATGTATGATTTTTATTTAGAAACTTCGCTGGTCTGTCTTTAAACCGTATTTAAAAAAAAAAGTTGATATTTCATTGTCGACTGTTTGTTTCTTTAAAATAAATAAATAAAACTGACGACTCGGGTTACTCGACTCACCTTATTTGGGAACGCTATTTACAACCAACGCATAGTCACAATAACTAGTAATTTATTTATTTATTAATGAAATCATACAGTCTTTATATAAAACAAGGTACAAAAGAACAATTAAAAAAAGTAAGACCATTACATATTTCACACTAATGAATGCAGGAGAAGAGGGGAAAAATAATTTAACTCTAAAAAAGTAAAAATAAAAATATTACATAAAAAGTTCATAAAAAGGAGAAGACATTGTATAGCTACTTTCCTCCCTCTCTCTCTGCTTCCATGAACATTTAAATTTAATTGTAAAAATCACAACCAACAAAAAATTATTAGATGCAGGTAGTAGATGTAAGTAAGTATAAATTAAGAGTTGAAATCAAATGTTTAACATTAAAAGTAAAAGTTAAAATTAAAATGAAAAGTTTAAATTAAAATTAAGTGAAAAGTTTAAATTAAAAGCTAAAATTAAGAAGTAAAATTAAAAAGTTAAAATTGAAAGATAAAATTAAAAATCAAATTAAAAGTTAGAAGTCAAGCAGGAGATAAATTTAAAATGTCTTTAACTGATCTGATAAAAATATGGTATTTACAATGTAGTATGTCGATGTCACTAAAACTGTCATTATAGGTAATCTGTATTCTTCGTAGAGTGCTATTATTTAAATAATTAGTCATTGAGTTAAGAATGTCGAAGAGTACAGATTGACGAGTTCTACGGACAGGGACTCGATATGAAATGCCTCTAACAATTTCTGGGCTATCAATTACGTTATTAACAATTTTGTATAGAAAGCTCATATCCAACGTGGTACGCCGAGTTGCGAGATTTTGAACCTTGTGAAAATTAGCTGACTCAGTCCTACTTGAGAATGAAACATTATTTTTTAAATCTAATTGTCTAAGAAAATAATTTTGAATATGTTCAATACGATTTTTGTACGTATTATATTGAGGATTCAAAATCGGCGAACCAAACTCGAGGACACTACGTACATATGAAAAAAAAAGTTTTCTTAACGCGTCAGTTCTTGTGAAAGGTTTGGTTGATCGTATGACAAACCCTAACATTTTGTAAGCTTTTCCTACAGTATTTTCTATATTTGTTAAATGTAAGTTTACTATCAAGTACAACACCAAGGTCACGGACTTCCGTAGAAGAATTTATAGTTAACTCGTTGATTTTATATAAAAAAATATTTTTTTTAGAACGAATGCGGTAAAAAGAAATTGGCGGACACTTTTTAATGTTATTAGACAATCTGTTTTTAATGCAATATGTGTTTAATCTATTAAGGTCTTCTTGAAGATTTATACTGTCTTGAATATTATTAATAGGTAAGTATACTTTCATATCATCGGCAAAAAGACTGAATTGTGCGAATTTGAAACGTCGACTGATATCATAAATATAGACATTGAAAAGGAGTGGCCCGAGGTGTGAACCTTGGGGCACTTCTGATGGTATAGAAGAAAAGTTTGAACAGAAGCCACCGATTACAACAGATTGACAGCGATTTGTCAAATAAGAAGTAAACCATCGCAAAAGATCTCCAAGAATACCCAGATGTTCGATCTTTAATAGAAGGGTAAGATGGTTTACTTTATCAAAGGCTTCCGCATAGTCAGTGTATATAGCATCTACTTGAGTTTTATTTTCAAATTGAGAGAAAATGTATTGAGTGAATACTGCTAGATTAGTTGTTGTTGATCGTTTTCTAAGAAAGCCGTGCTGCTGTTCGGGAAAGTTACGTGACAAATGAGTATAGACCTGATCATAAACAATTTTTTCGAACATTTTACTAAATACTGGAAGTATGGAAATTGGGCGATTATTTTCGATGCAATTTTTATCCCCACTTTTATGAATTGGTACAATATTTGCTTCCTTCCATTGATATATCCTTTACCTACCTGATGTTTACTTATTACTTAAACATAAAATTATCCTTACTATTACCATTTTCGATTAATCCAAAAAGGTAGTTTTTTTTTCTCAATTATTTACGTTTACAATTATTATTTTGTTTTATTATACTGTTTGTAAGTACATAATTGTTATTGAATAAATAATCGAAATATAAATCATGCCTTTCAATATTTTTTACTTGATTTATCTAACATTATCTTTTTATTTTGGAATGATTCAACTAACCCACTATTATGAGTCTAATAGCCCCACATCCGGGGCTGGTCGACCAACCGGACGGGGTTTTCTGTAAACATAATTGTTTCCTTAAAGGCAGATGTTTTAAGATTTTATTTTATAATCACATAATCAAATGAATGTATTACAATATTCGAATAAAATTCCATCGGTGAGAGGCATTTTTCCCTCTTTTTAAATTACTAAGTTAAAAGTGGGTCCACTAGCCCCGGACTCCCCTAACGTATCTCAAACTCCTTGAGACCAAAAGCCCTGGGTTGGGTTTAAATGTTGCGTTTATTTATTTTTATTTATTTATAATTAGCTATAACTTAGTGTGTTGTGTAATAGCGTGCGCAATTTCTATCTATTTAACATGTATTTAGAATATACATACGTACATTGAATAACTATAATGTCATTATGATGGATTATTCAGATATTTTGAAAAATCTATCATACGAACACAATAATACAATTATTGATGACACTTTTAAGTCGAGGAATTATGACTGGAATAAATATAAATTAACTTTAATTTTAAATATTAAATTTGACGTAACTGTTTTATCGGAATGCTGGTTGGATTTACACTACTTACCCAAAAGCGTATTAGGATAGTACGAATATCAAACTATAAATTATATTCAGTAACCCCCCTTATAACGTTGAGATAGGTGCCACCTTATCGGGGGGGACGTTATAAGGGGGATTTTTTTCCGGAAACTTGCGGGCGGGGTAGTTACCGCGACAGTTCATTAGTTTATTTTACAAAATGGGTTAGCATATGTTGAATAAATGTAAAAAAAACTATTTCGAGAACATGCTTTATTTCACAAAAAGATACATATTATTATAAAATAAAATTAATATTAAAAACCAAACAAAGATTGTCGAAAGCAAAAAAATATTAACATCTTATATTGTGTAACCAAGTTTTTCTTATTTATTATTATTAATAAAACATATAAGGGCATTGGAGGCAAAGATAGATAGATAGATAGATAGCAACCTCCAAAAAAAAAAAATTTTTGGTTATGATGTCATTCTGTAGTTTGTTTTTTTTTATAAAAATCGTGTGTTGAGTTGCAAATGTAGTTAAAAATCATACTTCTGATGGTTTTAAAATAGTGTTAAGCAAACATAGCAATATCCATCAGCCATTTTATTCGACCAATGACGGGCTTGAGATTTAAATTTTCAAAATGGCCGTGCCGTACAAATATTAAGAAAATTTTTTGAATTCGTATTTCTGTTAAAGCTAATTATTAGTATCTTAGAGTTTAAGTTCAGTAAAAATAACATTTCTAACATAAAAACTTTTTTTGGCATTAGTGTAGCAGTTTTTGTTATTTTTCTCGAAAACATCAAAACGGGAGTTTGCTATCTTTGCTTTCAATACCCTCATGTAATACATTAAGTAGATATTATACTTCCAGGAGTTATAAAAAAAACTCATTTGGGACCGTACCTACATAAAAATAAAATATTTTACTGACAATACATAATATCATGCAATCCAAAATAGTAAGAAAACATAAAACACAGTACTTTACACTATCTATATAAATTAAATTAAAACTTTCATTATCAAAAAGATTGAAGTAATATTTTTTAATTGTGACAATTTTAAATTTGCTATTCGACTAGACGTTTTCCATCTCACCGGGCAGTTTATTAAATTCGGAATAACTAATATTTTCCACAGACTTTTTGCCGAACTTCGTTGAGTGAAATTTAATAAAACTTTGAAAGCGATGCTTTTTTCGGTATGTGTAATTTTGAACGTCAGAAATAAAGCAATTATAGAACCAATATTTAAATAGAGATTGTGTTATCCATGCTTTTTTACTGAACCTCCAGTAATCTCCAGGGAGATTTTCAAAATTTACTCCTTTCATCGCATGTTGTGTCAACGATCGGTTAATAACCAATGGTTTATTGAAAAAATCTCACGAAGGACTGCAAAAGAGTAACGTAATTAAAGCCGAGAGCAGATGTCTCTCTTTTAGAGACGTACGTTCTTTCTGGCATCTTTTTCCAATTTAGGCCCGTCAGCTTTGAATGCTTGGTCTGATGTATAACCTTCCGTTCGTATAATTGTCTTGAATTGATCCTTAATAATATTAGCACCTTCTAAATCGGCTGAAGAACGTTCACCATGTATTTTAATGTTGTTTAAAGAAAAACGTTTTTTAAATCTTTCGAACCACCCATTACTACCAACAAATGTTTCCTTAGAATCAGGTTCTTTTTCTTTTAAACACTCAAATAATTTGATTGCTTTTCTTTTAATGAGATGTCCATCCAGGGGTATATTATTTTGACGACGATCTTCAATCCATGTAATTAAAGAACTTTCTGTTTTGGCTAATAAATTATTCTTAATACGAGCAGTTTGATTTACACTGACTGATGATCCAATGGTAATCCTTTTTCGTATTTTATCTTCCATCATTTGAATCCCAGAAATTGTAGAAGGGCTTATATTGAATTCTTCAGAAATTTTATTAATTTTTTCTCCGCATTTGATACGTTCCAAAATTTCTGACTTTTGTTCTAGCGAAATGCGCTTCCTTTTCAGTTTTTCTTTGGGTTTCAAAGACCACGCTATGAAATAAAAAAAACAAAGAATTAAAAAATCAATTCCTTTAAAAACAAAAAGGTATTGAATTACACATCAAAGAAATTGACGCTTACAGGAATAATTATTTTAGAGGTCTTATTGTGAAACAAGATATAATTATTAATAAGACTAACCTTTTAGCTTCCAAGAGCCGACTATCCAGGATCGCCAGAGCCGACTGCTTGGCATCGAAAAAAATAAAAGTATAAGATACATTTTGAACCATTTGTGTTGACGTCTGCTTTGATTATTCATTATTATTACAGCATATTGCTTCAGGGGTAAATAACATTTTTTTCGTTAATAAATATTATCTACATCGAGAGATAATGCGTATGACATCTACCGCGCGAACGTTAGTCCGGGTGTAAATGTGCCTGAGTGTAAATGTTATATGTAATGTATGTATTTACCTTACGTACTTGAAGTGAGTAAGATTGAACACACCCCAAAACTGCCACAGTGGAGCACTAGGATCATAATCAGGCAGTTGATTTTTTTTTCGCAAAAAAATATGCATTATTTTATATCACAGTTTATAATACTAGCACTAATAATAATAATAATAGCTTGCCCGTAAATAAAGTGATGGGGACGAAATATTTGTCAAACAATGGCACACACAGTTAAAAAATCATAACACACATTTTTACATGTTAGGTTTTGGTAAAAAAAAAAGTGTGCATCGATTTATTTGACCATAATTTATTCCAAGTAGAACAAATTTACTTACTGTATTGTGTGAATATCCCTGGGATAGAGAAGCGATGTGCCGATGAGTCATCAATGTTAGTTCCGCTGAACGCGTCTAACAAGGCTAAGGGACACGAACCTACTGCGTTATACGGGGGATTACCGTTATAGGAAAAAACTGCCTTAAACGTTATAGGAAAAACCTTATACGAGTGTACGTTATAGGGGGGTTTACGTATATAAAAGCTCTGGGATGGTGGTGTATATCAAATCAGGATTACATTACATGTTAAAATTACCGAAATCAACTTGTCGCAAGTAAATTGCTTGACGATTACATTCGAACATAATCTTTGTAATCTAGCTATCTAGTTTTACTGGTAATGACTTAGGATTTAGGTATAAGTGGTATATTTATTTTTAAATCTGGTAGTAGGCCACACGTAGGCATATTCTTTTGTGTGCTGTAATAACAATAATAATCAAATAATATTGATTTTTTACATTATATTTATTTAAAATAAAATTATATTTACTGTCTTAAAACGGGGAAGCTATCCCTAGTGAGGCAGTTTAGTAAAAAATAGTGATCCAGGTGCGTTGGTCTAGTTCCCTATCCGTTGATGAGATGGAATCAAACTTGTGACTTACTTTACTTTTCACTGGTACCCTTTACCTTTTTAGTAACACATAGACCACATAGCACTTAGCCCACTGAACAAATACATTTAACTACAGACTATATTAAGCCCAGTTAAAACAGGCTCTAAGGACCATAAAGAATTTATAATTAAGGACCAATTCTTAAGTTTAAACCTGTGTAGAATAATAAAGATTAACATTACCCCTTTTCCAATTTTAGGCTACCAGTTTGTGAATTCATTTGGTAGGGAGATGATTGTGATTGGTGACCACAGATTTGGATTGAAGCGAGTGGCACAGTCGGGAAAGAAAATCTGGGCTTGTACCAAAACTTCCTACTATGGATGCAGAGTCTATATTCACAGCTATATGAACAAAATTGTACTGATGAATGGTGAACATACTCACTAAATCTGGGCTGGTCCAAGCCAAAATCCGCGAATCGCATCGGCAAGCGAGATTTTTGTGCGGCTCGCCTACTGCAAAAATCTAAGCTCATAATTTTGCTGTGGAATACTTTTTTATTTTGGAAAATGTTTTTGAAATTATTTGAAACGTACTTTCAAGTATTTATGTAATAACTTATATATAAGTTATTAATTAAAAAATACTTGGTACACTTCCACTTATTTATTTGACCAATTAGCGCTCTCACCCTCTAATGGGCATCTTCAGACTGGTGAATATTATACAGTGTAAGGATAATTTATATAAAACGAAAAAATATCTAAAGTGTAGGTATATTTAAAAATAAGTTTAAAAGATCTGTTTCATTGAAATATTGCGTATTGTATCTTTTTCAACTTATTTTTAAATACACCTACACTTATGATAATGTTTCGTTTTATATAAATTATCCTTACACTGTATAATATTCACCAGTCTGAAGATGCCCATTAGAGGGTGAAAGCGCTAATTAGTCAAATAAATAAGTGGTAGTGTACTTAGTATTTTTTAATTAATAACTTATATGTAAATATTAAGTTATTACATCATTACAATGGAATTCCATCAAGAATTGTTAATAAATAATTGAAATAAAATAAGTACTTTCAAGTAATGTTAATTTATTGATCAGTGAAATTTTCAGCGAAACAGAAACTCAAGAAACGTTAAAACGGGCAAGCTTATTGCTGTACTCATTTAACCCATTTTTTAATTGTTGAAAATTTATACCTATACAAAGGTATCGATATACTTATAGCTGGAAAACGGTGAAAATATTATTGTTAAAGCAGAATAAATATTATTTGCGGCATGTGCGTACCGCCTCTAAACTTCTTTGGAACAACTGGCCCTTTGTGACTGGTTGGACAGGCCTTCACTAGACCAATAAAATGAGGTAAAACACAGAAAAATATAATTTTATTAACACATATTTTTTTAGGTATTGATATCATAAGTGAAATACATATTATTGTACATTTACTGTCCAAATCTTTTAATTCTTTTACCCTGTACAATTTATGTGAATGTATTTTGTTTTTTAATTGTCAAAAACAAATAATAAACCCCTTCACACAGGGATTTATTTTTAATGTGCAATAAGGTGACAGTAATGTTATGTTTAATTTTTTTTTCAGTATGTAGTTTTGTCAAATCGTTGTATATAAGTACGGGAACTAACCCTAGTTTAAGATTTATGAATATACTGAATTTATAGTTTTGTATATTGAAACGGCATTAAAGAGGACAATGACTTAAATATGTACATTAGAGTGGGCCGATGATGTATGAAGTTTTTTATTTTTTTAGACATCAGTGAAAGGGGTCTAAAAAGTTGCATTTTGGATCACATTGAACGTAAAAATTATTTTAAAAAGTATTCCATACTACTTTTGGCCCTCAACCGAGGTTTGAAGTTTATCATTGCTTGAACATTTTGTTAATTATCTATATTGATAAAATTGTTTTTTGTTAGTAAAGATAAAACTTAATCACATCACAAATTCGAACAGGTTTTTAAAACTACCGAAATGCAAAAAGTTTACACTCCGCGGAACTGATTCCGTTGAGCGCCTGACTTATATTGACGAAAACAATGTCTCATTAAAACAATGCTATCCATTTATTACAAAACAAAGTGCAACTCACGCCCTTAGATGCTTATATATTTTGTTTTATTAACATAAACGGCAAATCTGCCTTTTACAAAAATTTATAATACTAACATATTTGGCTTAATATTTTTTTTTTAAAAAACATAAATTTCCTTATACCCAAGATTTGTAAAAACAAAAATAAACCTAAAAATTATACAAGATTAATAAGGTTTAATGCACAATATAACATGTAAATGGACTGATTTTCTTATATGAATAAGAAATGACAGCCGGTTTGGCGCGAAAAATCGACTTTTTCGAAAACTTCTAGCTCTGGTTGAGGGCCAAAAGTAGTATTGAATTTTTTTTGATATTTTTTGCATTTCGTGTAATCCAAAGGGCAACTTTTTGGATCCCCTTCATTTCAAAATTGGGAAAAAAAATATCGACCCACCCTAATGTACATGTATTCATTTAACCGTGACGTCAACCGGTATAATATGGGACAGAATCAAAATTTGCACGCACCTGAATTATGGTTTAAGGTTTCTTCCGCGCCTTCTTGTAAATAATACAACAGGCTATCAGAGTGCCACATAAAGACATCAAATATTCATGTAAGTCTCAAAGAATACTACTTGAGACGATGTGTAGTAGGCGATATTTTATTGTAAGAGTTTGTTTCGCTATATTTTTGTATTTGTTTAAATAAATTATGTTTGCTGTTTACAATCAATGTGTTGTAATACTTTATTTGTAATATTATTTGAGTGTTACGTATGTTATAATTTTACCTTTATGTTACTACTCGTATGTTCTGTCCTGAAATCAGTTGTATGTAACTCGTGGGTGTACAAAAAAATATGTATGTTTACTAATGAAACTGTTACATAAAAATGTATCTTAATTGCATTATTTTCAATCAAATAAATAAATATATCAATGCGGGTGAAGAACCTATTTGAGAAGGGAATTGATTTATTTTCAACCAGGTTGTGGTCCTGTGGCTAGTGTCCCGGACTCACGGACCAAAGGTCCGTGGTTCGAATCCTACCCTACCCCAACTCGATTCCATTTTCTAATAGTGAGTAATAACTCATAATAAAGTGTAAATATACAACTCGTTGAAAATGGCCCTCAAAATTATATATTTGGGTAAATCATAAGAACTCAAATACTTATTTTTTCAATAAAAAAAAATATATTTGTTTAATTAGTGCATTTTTTATTACATACATACACTATATTTACTAAAACGTTTAAAAAAAAAAAAAAGGTTTTTTACTTATTTTTTATTGTATTTTCTTAGTGTAATTATTTAACACCGTGTATAGCATTAATCATTTTGCCCATGTATTAAATTTTAAACTAGCTGATATTTTGATATTTTGATACTTTTTAATTAGTTTTACAATCATTATAGGCACCTTTACAACATGAATACAAAAAATATTGATAAAATATTTTTTATTGAAAATTTAGGTATGGACTCATATTGGGACACTGGGCGCTTAGGTATGGAATTTTTCGAAGCAGCCCTTTTCCAAGCACAGTGTTTTTTCACACTTTGCGAATGCCCATCGTGCCTTCGCATGGCATACGACACAGGGTAATTGGGATGACAGTTTCTTGGGAAAATGTCCACGTCCATCTAAGCTAGGTAGCATAGACGCCGACGGCCGTCCTCTTGGGGCCAAACTTGGGCGACATTCACGCACGTAATGACGTGCAATGCATAAAAAAATTTAAGCGGTGGTTATTATTTTTTAAGATATCTGAAAAATCAACAATGAAATAAAATATGTATACTTTACCACGTGATAGTATAAATGTTTATAGAGTATTTTATATAATATATAATTATGTATCGCCGTACTGCGGGCCAACTGTTTGTGACACCTGATTTTTATCATTCGAATAATTTCTATCAAACTTATATGTTATTCTTATTAATATATTATGTAGGTGCATATAAAATGTATTTGTATGTTCGTTTTGAATTAACGTACGCGTATTGTCATACCTACTATGTTTTATTGTTGACATTACATTGTATTAACTGCATTTTGTGGTTATCTACCGAATTGTATGGGACTTGTTGCACATTATTCATTCAGTGTGTATCAATTATTTTTATTTTTTTAAAAATAAAATGCATTTTTTTTCAGAATAAGGTTTAGTAATTTACCACAAATTTATGACATTTCTTGACTTATATATTTACAAAAAAGTTTATAAAGTAGATATAATTTATTGTTATTTTATTTTTTATAATCAAACTTCTAAACAAGCTCTGTCTTGTACACTTTTCAATATAATTACAAGTTTTAAATTATTTACTTTTTATATACTTATGCACCCACACACACGCACCCTCTCCCCCATTCATTCACACACGCACATGAACACCCACCCCCATTCATTCACACATACAAACATTCACATATACATACAAACATTCACATATACACTCACGAATACAAACGTCACACACATACAATTACGTAAACTCTTTTTCTTATATACTACGTATTATTAGATTTACAGTGGATTTTTTTAATTGGCTCTAGTATTGTTAATATATTTATACTTATTTTTTCATGTAATAACTGTAAAAATCCCAAAAACAAAAATCTTTAAACTTTAAAACTGTATAATCATGGATTTACCCATTTGATATTTTTATTTATTCGCTCTCCCTTTCTCAGTGAGCCTTATATTTCGTATTATCCAATTATTGTTTACATGCGAAATCCGCAGTCAGTCTTGATATAATTTTTGTGTTCTGTTTTAATTTGAACGACTGTGTTGGTGGTATCGACAAAACAAATATTTCGATCATTTTCACAAAATTATAAAAGTACTGTTAGTCATTTTATTGTATCTATCAACCCAATTCTAACATGGCAAATTTGAAATCTTGCAAAATGGAATAAGATTATTAATATAACCAAGTCGTGTTAAGGTTTTGTATTTTCTTATATGTTCATTTATTTTACTTTCACGAATTAAATTGTTAATATAATATTACGAATTTAATTCGCGTTTTATTGTAAAATTACCTTTGAAGTTACTAATTTTAATCCTTCTTAACCCACGGATCATTGGGTAGGGTCAAGTTGACGACAGTTGCTCAGGTAGGTACAGTTGATCGAGTACCTACCCTGCACGTAAAAGTAAACTACACTTCAATCTTACTTACAGTGAGAAGGTCTCACAGGGCAAACACATCACCACTAGCCGGCCAGTGACTGTGACGTGGTGCGTCCATTTTTTTTTGTCTCAAAGTTAAATCTTAAAGGTAAGTTTTCTTTGTTTCTGGTCTGATTTGCATGTAACATTTTCGTATGGCATTGATTTAACTGTAAACTACGTGTATTCTGGTTACATATAACAGTTTCACTATCATGAACAAACTTAGTAATTTGTGTTTATTTGTCTACACAATCAAAATGGCTGCATAGGGTACAGTGGATCAAATACCGTAGTACAAAGTGAATGAGGATCGCCGTGTACCTAAGCTATTGTATTTCTTATGGTATCTACATATTCAATAAAGTCTAAATACATATTTATTTACTGTGTACTATAATGAGCCGCTGTTGATTAATTATGTTCGTCGGCCTCGTGGTGTAATAGTCAGCGCGTTTGTCTACCGCATGGTAATCATAAGATGCAAGGCATAAGAGGTCTCGGGTTCGATTCCTGGCATGGTTGATTTGAAATATTTATTTAAAAAGGGTGTTTTCACACTAGAAAATTTCATAGTCCCTGGACTGGTATCTGAAGCGTAATACTGATCATTTTACCTTCATGTGCCAAAAAATTGTCAAGATACGCTGCGATTGGTTTACCAATGCAGTGCCCCATGCATCATTAGATGCGGAAAGGGAATGATGGATGATGATGTTGATTTATTTGGGATCTACTTTACCCGACCACTGGACTTAACAATTATTTTCACTGCCAATGCTTCTCATTTGCAGTATAGGTATAGTATTAATATGTTAGAAAAATAAAAATAACTATATAATATATGAAAATAATTTGTCGAAAATCTGAAGTCTGCTAAATACTGCTTTTCAAAAGTTTTATGGTAACTAGTATTACAGTTTTTCAGATATTAGTGTGGAGAAGAATTTAAAACATTCCCTGAGACCAAAATAATTAAAATGTGGTTAAGTATTATGGGTGATTTGGCTGTTTTTTTTTTAAATATTTTTATAATGAATGTAACCATAAAATTAATATTAAAGGACTAATTATGTGATTTTTTTATGCCAGAGTTAACATAATTCAACTTCATTAATCACATAATGCCGACCAGATTCTTTCTCAAGGCATACAAATAGACAAAGGAACAGCCGTTCCAAAACCGGTCGTTAATGATTTTTAATAATGACAATCTATGTAAACACAATGTAATCGGGTTGTGGTCCGGTGGCTAGTTTTGCGGACTCACGGATCAGAGGTCCGAGGTTCGAACCCCACTCTACCCCAACTTGGTTTCCATTTTCTAATAGTGAGTTATTTACAACTCGTTGATAATGGCCGCCAAAATTGAAATATTTGGGTAAATTATAAGAAAGCTAATGTTTTGCTGTTTCGTAAATACAGTACTAGAGTATATTTATGATATCAGTAATAGCTTTAAAGCTTAATGTTGGCTGCTAACAGTACTTGTGCGTTCTCCTACATCACTTAGTTCAGACACAAACTAATGATGAACTGCTACCAGTGATCTTGTAAACTGGGCAAGTGTATGATGAAATTATAAGATGCAAGGCAGAAGATGAATCTCTAAAAACTTTTTTCTCAACATCAAAGTTATTATATTTTTTTTTTTGTACAAAAATACAGGTAGTTCAAGAAAGTAAAATAAAACAAGGAATAAATATTTTGAAAAAAAGAGTTTATTCTAAAAAGTTGCATTTAATTTAAAACACGTTTTATTCCACACAAAAATATTTTTAACATTAATGGCACGTAAGTTAGCTTATTAAAATAGAATTTTATTGGTAGCTTTATTTTACGTAGGTAACCAAAACCAAATTACAGTATTTTTTAAGTGGCAAGGATCTTATTGCTAAAAATATCTCAGTATTCAATCTTAAAACTATCAATCATAAACATAATGGTAATGCAAAATGGTAGAAAAATACATAAAACTAACAATGTTAAAAAACAAGGTAAAATAGGAACACATCCCCATTTAGGAAAAAAATAAAAAATAAAGAGAGCATAATGAACCTTATATTAAAAACAATACAAGTTGTTTTGTTAGTTGTTGAAAAATGTCAATCATACGAGCATTTTTGTAAGAAATGGTGCTATCAAATAATGAAATTACATTTCTAGGCATGGATCAAAACAATAAACACTAAACACTGACATAAAAATGGACGTATGTAAGATACAAAAATACGACCAAATTATAAAACACATCTAAAAAAAGCACATGCAAATAAAGAGTAAAACTAATACATTGTTCTTTAAAATTAGGCACATGAGGTGTCGATGGACATAGCAGCAAAAAGAGAAAAGAGAGCCCGTCATAGGTTCTATTTTTAAGATAGCAGAAATACCAGTTTCGGTTCAGTTGGAATTCTTCAAAGAACTAGACGATGATGTACCCGTACCGTCATCACACGCAGTGCATAATCCTGATCTGACTATGTTCCTCTCATCACAATCCTCGTGGTACCAAGCGCTACACTCGATACATTGTATCCAATCCCTACAGCCTTTGGAATCGTAGTAATACCCACCGCAATCTCCGCAATAATCGCTGTCATTTTTTTGATCGGTTCCATTCTTCTTCTTCTTGAACTTCTTGGAATCTCTCTTCGACTGCTTCTCGACTTTGACTATGGTGATATCCACAGCCGGCATGGTCTTGAGAAGAGACCGCTGAATAATTTCCGACTTCTTTAATTTGCTTTCTGATGGTTTTTTCTCCCTGCTCGCCGTGGAAAACTTGCGTTCGAGAATTTTCGGTGCCTTCGGGATCGGCAACGATCGTTGCCTGTGGAGTTTGTTAGTCGGTGTTATGGCGGTTTCAGCAAGGGATGAAGATAGCTTCTTTAATTCGAGGTTGACCTTGGGACCTAAAACACAACAGCGTTAGTAACTATTCACACACGAAAATGGTTTACAACTAAAATTAATGCTTATAAAAACATCAACAATAATAAGTATTGGCTACTTAATCAGATGAGAGAAAATAATTACAATCGCCGGGTGCAGAAAATGCTGGAGTGGGGACTTTCGACGGAGATCAGACATGTAGGAAAGGACGAGTGAAAAAAAAAAAGTGTCCTAGGGACAAATTTAATACTCATGAAAATGTTTATTTCGTCAACAGTACATGAATTTTTTTGGTGAAACTTTAATAAAACAATATGGTTGAAATGCCATACATAATTTTATTTTATGGTAATGACAAAAATCATACAGTTTAATATGCTTAAACATTCTTGATGCCTTCCTAGGCGGTAACTTTCGAAAGTCAACCAATTTAAAAAATGTTGATATAAAAGATATATTATTCAAATATTTATTGATTTAAAAAAAATATAATTACATAGGTTCACAGCACATCGTGTATAAAAATAGGACAAAATAATAACAAAAAAATCAAACATTGTTAAGATTATTTCAATGTAAAATAACGATTATTTTTGTAACAAAAGTACATATTAAAATAGAGTATATGGGACTACTGGTGTTTGCCTCCGTGATGTAGTGGCAATGATACTTGACTCATGCACGGAAGGTTCCCGGTGAGAAAACCAAAAAAATATGTGAATTTTCTTAAGCCCGGGTATTCTGTGTTGTAATTCACCACAGTAATTGGGCCTCCTGGCTTGTTGTGGCGCAAAATCAATATTGATTATTACAAAAAATATCAACTTTCATATTGATTCTTAAGTTGATATACTTTCATAGGCGCACTTTCATATGATTATCAATGAATGTTTTAAATGATTTTTTTATTGTGGAAAATAAAACAATGATATTCATCGAAACATTCACAACATAACCCCGGTTTACTGGGACAAAGTAAACAATGCCAAACAGTATCTTTACGTTTATTATTAACTCTCTTGCAGAAGCGACAAATTTTACGTTTTAGTTTTCCTTTGCTGTTTTTATCTGTTATTTTTTCAATCACATGTGTTCCTGCAATTGAAATATATTTTTTAAAGTACATCCGCTTACTACGAACATTTTTATTAAAAATAAAAAATAAATCCTTTTGATTTCTTTGTAAAGCAAAAAGCTAAAATGTTTTGTTGTGGAACATAAAAAAACGATTTTGAGAAGGGAGTTTATTTATTTACATATATTAATAAGATGTATTTATCTGTCATTGGATTGTTCAAAAGATCAATTTACACACAGTAATATAGTAATATTCAACATTATGTCTATGAATGGACATTCATATTTCTTTAATAAGTCCTTCATACTTATTCGATAATAAATATTTATACCATAAAATAAGTTTATTACGAACATGCGGGGAAACTCTGGGAAGTTCATTTAGGTAAAAAATGTTTAAGCTAAAACAATTAAAAAATATTACAACAGAGATGAAGAACATTTTAGAGAGGGAAATATAAAAGTGTAGGCATCTACATTATAACCTGTCACCGGCTAGGTTTTTTTTCCGTTATAAACTATGATTAAAAAGAAAAATAATGTGACCTCACGTGCCAAAGACACTTAACGATATACTTTTAAAAAATATATATTTTTACATTTGAGAATAAATGGAGATAATTAACAAAATATTCAGACAGTTTTAAACACTACGTATTTATGTTTATAATTAATTTATGTACATCTATACTATTTATATTACAAAACGCACAATGAAAGAACAAAAACATAATATAAGCTGTACATTTATGGAGCAGTTGATTCAATATTGGTTTGGGGGAATGAGACAATCCATTTAACTTCTACCTAGCTTCACTATCCATCTCTTTATAGCCTTTTTGAACATTTTCTTAAGTTTAAGTGGCCACTTTTTACACTGTGTAACATTCATCATTATGCCTATAATTGAGCGTCTATATTCCTTTAATTCGTCCATCAGTTGATGTTTGTGGAGTTAAAAAGCTGAAACATTTATTGATGCGGATGAGATTCATCCGACTGTATTATTTCATCTACATACCAAGCAACACCTGAAAACATTCAAAAATTTTATACTTTTTAGACCAGGTGGATTTATCAACAATGTTTTGAGTTCGTCCAAATTTTTGTAGCTAAGAACTGGATTCAACCCTCTAGGGAGCTGTTAATATTAACATATTACAACGGAGATGAAGAATATTTAAGAGAAGAGAATATAGAAGTCTCAGCACTTACAGAGCTTTTAACCAGTCATTTACTGGTTTAAGTAGTCACTTTACATACTGTCTAACATTCATAATTCTGCCTGTATTTGAACATCTATATTCCTTCAATTCATCCATACGTTGAAGTTTGTGAAGTTAAAGAGCTGAAACCTTTATTGGTGCGGATGAGATTCACTCGATTGTATTATTTCATCTACATTGTTTAAAATATTTTACGGAGATATTTATGCCTAAATGTTTGTAATGGATATTACCTCTTTCTTAACGTTATTGAAGAATGAATTAAATTTGCACAGTAGCACTCTCGGCAACAAACCATTAAGAAGTCACACCACCTATTTTTATTTTGTGTTATTTTATAATTGTATATATTGTAAATTGTATCGACGAATAACTTCAAATTGCGTGTTTTATAGTATGTATCTTTATTTTAATAAATAAAATTCTTTTTCCACATCACCGGATGCCTCTTGGAGACCATATCGCTGACCAGCACCTTGCCTCTTCCCACGTCAATCCCGCGTCCCTCTGTCCCGCCGAATAAAGCCGAAAAATGGACATCGACGGCCTTCGTGACGTGACGTGTCGAAGAGGCAACTTGGGTTAAGGCTCGCCCGAGGCATCCGCAGCACGTGTCCAAGCCAAAACGCTCGTTATAGGAGCTGTTGCGTCCGTCTTCAGACTCAATATTAGTATTGAAATTTAATTAGGGCAAAAATAAATAAAAATCCATACTTTTTTAAAACAGTTTATTAAAATATTCGATAAAATATCTACATTGCATTAATTTGAAAATAATTCCATAACAACCAATAAAATAATCAGAAGATAAGTAGATTTCTCAATAGAAGCAAATAAGTAATATATCTAGCCATTTACATTGCTTTGTCATTGGTTCCTCACATCGATGAAGTTTTGAGTCTATTGCATAAAAAAAGAACTTTAGAACATAAGCATGGCTCATCCATACACGGTTAAAAGGTTATTTTAAAAACCCACGTAATTACATAGACCTACATATAGGACGAAAACGACTTAACTCAAAAAAAGCTTAAAATGAGTTAAGATCATAAAACGACTTCAATGAACATTCGGGTGGGAATAGGACAAAACCGTTACATCGCTCTCTTTATTACTCAGAGAATTTAGATTCCGTGTGGTACTATGGAAGCGAGGTAATTAGTGTTGTGTTTACATTGCTGTGTGAAGGACGCAACGTAGACAAACATACAGTGACCGAAAGCCGGTTGAGTCGATTTTATTCCGATACAAATGGCAAATTTACTTTATTAAAAAAAAAATTTAAACAGCCAATTTGCTTTGTGATTGTTTCGTTCCGACTTACCGATAATCTTAGTGACTTATTTGAGTTAATGTCATTTTATTATCTAAATTATCGAAAATCTTAGTGACTTATTTACGTTTATGAATAAATAAAAACATGTGTTTGGGTGACCTGATCTGACCTAATAAAAATGATGTCATTATCTTATTTATCAATTTTTGTTTGTTTTTTTTTAAATGTAATAATGACTCATTAAATATATGACTTGTTTAAACTTATAATGATTTATTTTTTTACGCTTTTTTTTCATAGATTCATTTATGAAAGCCTTCGGTATAATTTTCAACTCAAAATTTGGTGCTTACCTTTAAAAATACGAAAAAATCGACGAAAGAATACGAAGATGTCACAATTTACATTTTTTTTTTGCAATTTCTCAAAAAGTTGTTTTTTTGAGTTGAGTCGTTTTCGTCCTAAGGGTGCGGATATCGAAGGTCTAGATCAGCGGTTCTAAACCGCCAGTCCGTGGACCGGTACCGGTCCGTTAAGATTTTCTGTTCTTAAAAAATAGTGTTGTAGTGAGTGCAAATAATGCTCATTTAAAGTTAAAATGTCTAAACTCATTTTTTTGTACTTAGGAAGTTTGTTTTCTAGACCATCGATACTACTTTCTAGTAAAAATCTCTCTCTGTATTGATATATTTACCTTTTTTAAGACGACACGAGGTTAATCCGGTGTTGATTTTGTGCACAAGTTTAAATCAAACATCTTTATATTTCTAATTTCTAACACAAAAATTCACGCTCAGCGCTTGTCTGACGCACGGCAGGCTATAGGTTCGGTGCCTGGTGAGACACAATAACTAAATTTAATTCTTCTCAGACCTGGGTGATCTGTGCTGTAAATAACAATATTTGGGCTTCCTGGCCTGTTGATGGTGCAAAAATAAATAAATATATCGTCATGATCGTAGAACAACGACGCATGTGATTTTCTTCAACATTACATAAAAGCGGTTTAATTTTTTTTGACACTTTGTCATAACTCGATAAGAACACAAGTACATCCTTTGATACTTGGGATGGTTATAAAATAAAGCCTTTATAAAACCCTTTCCAGATTAAATATAAAAGAACGTCCATGTCGCATTTTTCGCACATCCGTCGTTGTTCTTCAATCACGACGATATGTGTGTACAAAAAAAATATGCATGAATTCCGAATTTTTCACAACATATTCATTTTTTTTTATTAATACTTTCGTTTTATGTTAATATTGTGTAATTCTTTCCCGTAAAACAAGAACTTTCCTTCTTTGCAAGTATGCATTGGTTTAGAAAATTTTACAAAATAATCTCCTTTTTCATGTTTAACTAAGTGAACTTTGGCTCTGCATCGTTTTTGCTTGGAACATCTGTAGTACATTTTGTTTCCATTAACTGCGTCTCGTGTATATTTAAAGTCTCCTACCATAATCATTAAATGCCTCTTGTGTGAAAGCACAAATTGGATACGACCTAAAAAAATAAAAAAAACATTGTTAGAAATTTAACCCGAGAAAAATTAAGATTTCGTCCTGCCCTGTCTTTCTCGTTCTTTATTTTTTGACATTTTATTTCCTCTTAAAATAAAATAAACACTATCACATACGAATGTCTTAATATTAACTTAAATCTAATTATCGTTAACCGTTATAGTGCCGACGAGCACCATCGCGCTCGTGGGTATACAAGCTTAAAGTGCCACGAGCGCGATAGCGCTCGCGAAAATAGTTGCTGTTTAGCGCGCGGTGCGGAAGGTCGCTTGCACGCATTGTTTTTTTTTTTTTACTTTCTACGTTATTACATAAGGTTCAAATTATTGTATTATTACTAAATAAAATATAAAAAGATCCAGAAAATTACAATTTAACACAAAATGTCGGAATACGAAAATAGTTGTGAAGAAAGTGATAGTGGAAGTGACATTGTGGTGCGCTTACCTCGCGTAATGCAATTTTTAAGTTATAGTGAGGATAACAGTTATTTTGCAGCAGCACATTACTAAATAATGGCACTAAAAGGGTTAAACTATATATTTATTATCAATATTTCTAAACTATATACACTTGAAAGATACATTTCATCACAACACTAAGGTGGTGACGGAAAAGATTGCAAAGAATTTTGGGAAGAACCAGAAGATTCGTTGATAAGGGTCTATGCAAAATCACCTACAACACAATCACTGAACCACACACCGACCACCCCAGCAGCACATTACTAAATAATGGCACTAAAAGGGTTAAACTATATATTTACTATCAATATTTCTAAACTATATACACTTGAAAGATACATTTCATCACAACACTAAGGTGGTGACGGAAAAGATTGCAAAGAATTTTGGGAAGAACCAGAAGATTCGTTGATAAGGGTCTATGCAAAATCACCTACAACACAATCACTGAACCACACACCGACCACCCCAGCAGCACATTACTAAATAATGGCACTAAAAGGGTTAAACTATATATTTATTATCAATATTTCTAAACTATATACACTTGAAAGATACATTTCATCACAACACTAAGGTGGTGACGGAAAAGATTGCAAAGAATTTTGGGAAGAACCAGAAGATTCGTTGATAAGGGTCTATGCAAAATCACCTACAACACAATCACTGAACCACACACCGACCACCCCAGCAGCACATTACCCTATCAAACTACGACATATTTTAAACGAATTTACAATATTACAAAACTAAGCTCGAAGAATAATCCTGAGAAAAAAAACTGATGCACAAGGGTAAAGTCAATGTTAAATTTATTTAAAGTACTAGCACATTATAAACAAAGAATACCTTACAATACAATGATATTCGTTCACAAAACTCTTAACTCTAAGAAAAACACATAATTTTGGAAAAACAAACTTCTTCTACTACTTATTCTCCTCGGCCTTACTCGTTCCTTTCTTCTCTCTTTTGTCTGCGTACAGATACACAAATAACATTAAAGAATACACCGGATCCTCTTTTTACACGGTGGATATGTTCCATACAGTACCGCGTAAAAATCAATTCTGGATTTAAATAAAATGAAATTGTTCACTTTTTACCGTCCCTTAATTTTTTTATTGACTTCAAAATAATTTAAAAATCGTTACTAAAATTATTTACTACAACTACCATATTATATTATACGCCAAGTAAAAGCGCAATCTAGGCATTCTAAAATCCAATAGTACATATTATTACTATTGCGAATTGTTAAATTGATGTTTTGTATCGTGTTATTTCGAAACCGTGTAAAAAGATGTTCCGGTGCATTGAAGAGTTCAGGGCCCCGATTACAATGGGAAGTTATCATTTATCTTCAATTTTATCTACAAAATAAAATGAAGTTTTCTGTATGAAAAGCAGAATATGCTTACATTTTTTTCTTTTAAACATGTTCAATTATAGGTTACAGACGAAAATACTTTAAATATTCATGCAAATATACTCATTTTCGTACATAATTATCGTATTTTCTTTATAGACAGTCGAAGATAACTCTGTTAACTTCCCATTGTAAACGAGGCCCAGGGCCCGGGACGTCATACCTTCACCATGGCGGGATAGTTCAAGAGAAATTTTCTAGAGCGATTACGAAGATACACTACCGATCCCATACCTTCAAGTTTTGGGTACCTACCCAAAACATCGATATGAAACAAGGGGAAGCGTACGTCACGTTACACATACAAACTGTTATGTCATAATTTAATTTGCCTTCAAAATTTACTTCTTTCTCTTTCGTATTTTAAATAGGCTTTTAAGAAAAAAGGTGCCCACCTCAAAACGATTTAAAATTAAAGTAAATCATAATTAAGGAAAAGTTTCTTAGTAGAATATTTTTTTGTCACTTTTGATGTGTAGATATGTTTACCGTGAAGTACTAGAGGCATCGGGACATTCCGATGTACCTACCGAAAACTTGAAGGTAGAGTCGGTAATGTATGTATCTTCGTAATCGCTCGGGCTCGGGCACAACTATACCTTCATGGTGAACGTCCTTAATTTATCATTGTTATCGCGGCTCTGGGCATAGTTCTTACGAACGGTTGCTTTACAGGAACTTAAAGTGTGACAGGTATGGTAGGCAGGTGTATTATAAGTAATTAATTATGATTCGTTTGGTTTTTTCAGCTGTTTTTGTGAAATCACGAAATAATAATTGGAATATAAAGGTGGGAAACTACAAGTATACAAAAGATAGAGCATCTGCGAAGAAAATTTACTGGTGCTGTGCCTCGCATTCTTCATTAGGTTGTAAAGCACGCTTGCATACCACTATTTCAGGAGTTATTCTACTCAGCAGGAATACCCACATTCACTGAAATTCCACGTTCGTCATTTGTCATAATGATGATACCTTTATCGTGAAACAACTGAACATATTGCTAGAAAAGCGAACCAAAGGCAACTATTGTAGATACCTTGCTTCAGAGGCGAACTAGATACTCTGTTTGAGAGACGAAATCGAGGCGACCAGATACCTAGCTGTAAAGACGAAAAAGAAGCAATGGAAGAAACACTTCTTTGCTTCCATACTATATTGGACCATGTATTAACTAATAATATGACAGACAAGATAAGTTTAATCAATTACACCTTTGAAAAACATGCAAAAAGTGGGTCATCGAAAGGGATGTTCTTGATTACTTCAGCTAAATTGCTAACTAAATAAATCAATGTACAAACTATGTGAGATTTTTGTTTTGTATACTGTTTTTTCATCCTGTGTATATTTACTGTCAAACAATCTATAAGAAAAAGTTGCGAAAAATGAAATAAAAAAAGTCACTGGATACATTGCTTGCGAGGCAAACTAAAGAGAATTAGATGTATATAGGCGGGATCCACGTTTAAGACGCACGGAAGGAATGCGGTAAAAACGGACTTTCAACAAAAGTTGGCACCTCGATATTCAAGAATATAATACATTCGTGAATACCGACCAGCTACTACACACTACCGCATTTCTTCGCAATGCTGAGCGTCGTGGTTTTTAGAAATGTCAGGCACTACGTACCTATATGATAACCTCGTTGATTGCCCTGATTGGTCGGTCCATTTTGTAGGAGGCCGATCTCTTGTTCGCTTACCCTCAACTATCCCCTATTCCACCAGTTTTTCGAGACTTCTATTTTTTTCTTAGAATATGACCGAGCTAGATTAAAGAATTTTTCCATACCTGCTATCAAACTTTTTTCAAGCCGGCATTATCTTGTTTTATGTGCTCTATAACTAGTTTTTTTATTAAAATATTTTTTTATATCCTTAATATTCAATAAGAATATTAATTTAACTACGCACAATGCTATGTTTCGAATGTAAAACGTATACCATCTTATTATTAATATTTAAAGCATTTACACTGTGGTCAAACATTTTACTAAATTTGATTAAATATTTGATATAGTCACTTACCGATAACCATGGAACTAACTATGTCTTTCATTCCCCTATGCCCAGAATTCTTAGGTCTGCCAACAAACATACCAGTCTTGATTTCTTTGATAACAACTTGTCTTCTTTCATACGTGTCAAGTTCAATCAATTTAATCCCAGTCAGTGAAGAATTCACTTCCCTCTCTTCTCAATCCAATGAAGTACATATTATGTACTTCTGCATTACTTTCTTTCAGCACAAAGATGCTAAGGCTACCGGATTTCAGAGAGCTCCTTCGGGCAGCTTTTCTCGTTTAACAATGAGCAAATTTTCCGTGTATGTGGGCACCGCCAAGGAGACTTATGTCCTCAGATGCGGTGTGCGGTATGTGGTGGGCAAGCTGTCTTCTTTCATACGATCACTGAATCAAATTCAATTATAAACATCTCTATCCCGCTTCCACTCCCACCGAGTCTACCATTGTGTTTTTCTACTTTCTTTTATAACAATGTTCTATGCATAAACATGTCCTAAAAATTCCCATTGGGTGTATATATAAATAAATAAATCCATTCAATACACAACTGCAGAAAAATTCAATAAAAATTAAACATAAAAAACCTACTTAATAATCTACAAACAATTATAAAACTTTAAAATAAGAAAAAACAAAGTTGATTAGTATGTAGAAACTCCAATTATTATAGTAATTGTTTATTTTTTTAAATAACTTATTTATACTTATAATTAGAAATCAAACACTGATTTGAGTCTACTGAACACAAGATTAAGATCTTCACATTCGTTTGAAAATGCCCTAATAAGGCGAAACAATTGTCACGAAGTTTTTATTTTTATATGTTTATATTTGTAAAAATAAAATAAAGTGTTCAGTAGACTCAAATCAGTGTTTGATTTCTAATTATAAGTTTAAATATGGAGTTCTACAAAATAAACACCAAATCAATCAATAACTTATTTATAGCTTTAAAAAACCCGGGTTATATACACATATTATAAGGTCTAGTCGTTTTATGTCTCGTTTGAATTATGTAGTGGTCGTGTGCTTTTTAAGGTTGATTTTAAATTTGTTTCCAATGAAAAACAAAATAACTTTTTATAAACTTTATTAGCCTTATTAAAATATAGAAACAAATAATAAACATTTTTTATATAACTAATACTAAAAGTAACATTGAACAACTTTTTCGTGTTAGTTTTTTTGTTTGTTTTTTATGTTATGTAAACTAAAATTTCAGATTTCAAGAAAATAAACTTTATAAATCTTCAACGCTTAGAATAAACATTTAATATAAGTTATCAATTGGTAAGATGTAAAAATATATGTAATCATTTAATGACCTATAAATATAATTTTTTTCATATTTTAAATTTCAAATGCCGTGATAAAGAAAGTTAATATGAAATATTTAAAAAATAGTTTCTTTCATAGTTCTTTAACTAATCCCATGGCCCTTATATAACACATTGAGGCTTTAATGACAAAATGCACTAAGTCGTTAAAACAAGTTGCAGGATAATCGCGTTTAAAGAATAATCTTTATTCTAAGCATAGCATAAAATTTGAAATAAACATCTTGCACCTATGTTCAAATTTTTTTTAAATATATTGAGGCTATACTAACAAAATACATTAAGTCACCAGTCTTTGAATATTTCAAATATTCTTTAATATAGGTACAAGATGTTGATTTCAAATTTTATAGTATGCCTAGAATAAAGATTACTCTTTAAAAGCTTTAAAAATAAAAAAAATGTGAGAGAAAAGTTGAAAGAATAAAAAAGCTTTAAATGTGATCCCGTAACTTGTTATAACGACTCAATGCATTCTGATAGACACGATCGAAATGCATTTGGTGACATATTGCATTGTACTTGTAAATAATTATATAGGTGCGGATAAAGATAAAACGAGGTTCTTTTTGTTTTGTCTTTTACAGCGTTTGAAATTTTCGTCGACCACAGTATTATTAAAAATAAAAAAATTACTGACATCCCTTAAAGCGATCATTTAAAATAAAATATTTTTTAAACATAATGAACAATACGTATTATTTATATGTTTTAACAAGTGTATACAAAAATAGTATTTTTTGTTAGAACTCTCGTATTTTGATAGAAAAAATATATCTACGTATTATTTCATTTAAATTATTTATTGACAATTCTTGATGGAATTCCATTTTAATGATGTAATAACTTATATTTACATATAAGTTATTAATTTAAAAAAATACTTGGTACACTTCCACTTATTTATTTTGACCAATTAGCGCTTTCACCTTCTAATGGGCATCAGTCTGAAGATGCATCATCATCTATTTACATATAAGTTATTACATTATCTACGTATTAGATAGCGTATTTATAAATCGTAAAAATACACCAATATTGACTGTTAAATGTCATACAAAAGTTCTTAAATATACATACTATTGATTAATTTAATAATGAACAGTATAAAATATTATCTTTTTTTCCAAGTCCAAACGTTTGTAGAGAAATTAATAAATATTTCATTAGAGATAGTAAACTTTTTAAAGAAGGGAATATGAAAGTTCAGGCATATACAGAGGACATATCTATGACCTGTTACCGGGTGGCATTTTTCTTAACATCCACATTTCTTCCGCAATTTTTCCATTTGTTGACATTTCATGAGTCCTGTAAATTAGACTTTCCTAGACTTTCATACATCCTTCTGTTGAAACATCTTGATAAACTCCCCAATTGGTTACGTATGCTGTGTTTATTACAATTATAACGAGTACTTAACGATAACTAAAAGAAACAAAGATACGATTTTGATATACTCAAAACAGTAATGTGCTGATAAATATCGTAAAAAAAAATATCTCAGGGCTGGTATTCTGAAAGCTCTCGCGGGGGTAGAGAACGCGTTGCAAGCACGTAATTTACGCACGAACGAAGTAGCGCTAGAAAAGCTTTAGCTGCCTCCGAGAGCGTTCAGAATCACACTGCTGGACTTCCTCTAATGGTTAGTCGAATACGGAGCAGTCAAAATCGACAATCGGAATGTTTACAAGAGATCTCTTCTTCAATACCCTAATCGGATGCGAGTGGTCGTTGTTTATGTAGACTATTCTATTGGATTCTGTGAGTGCGGTGGCCTTGCAACGGTTGACGTTGGATTTCTGTGAGCAAACCCACTTGCAACGTCCATTGGTCTGAAACCTTACGAAACAGAACCTATATCCCTGGTAGACTAGCACCCTGGTCCCGCGCTTGGATACTCCGTATCCTGCAACTGAAAAGAAAAACATTGAAACATTATACCAACACTTAACCTGACTGGAAATTCAACAACGACGAATAAAAATATCTGAAAAAGAAAATACCCAATCAATACTTTAAAAATTATTACTTTTTCAATTAGGTTGACGTTTAACCATTTTAGTCCAGGTGGCATATTTGTAAATACCCGACGCGTTGTCCTTTCGGAATGCTTCGGTATCACTCGGAAATACGTCTCCCGTTCGGGATGTTTAGATGCTCTTTGTTATTTAACACTGTTCAATTTCGCAACGCCACGAATCACCCCTGAGTAGCGCCTGCTAACGTCACTCAACATAAACATTCTCGTTTTACCTGTAGTATCTCGGTAACGCCGTTTTACCTGTAGTATCTCGGGTGAAAAACGCGTCTGCTATTTACGAAGCTACTTCGGGTTTCGGAAACATCCCGAATGGATAACACGTTGGGTATTTACAAATATGCGCCCAGGTGTGCACTCAAATATATGCACAAGATTTATTTACTTACGTACCTACCGAGTTTATTTTCAATCACCTGTATTCCTAAATATGTCTATATATTTTTCTATTTTAGTTGGTAGTCGGCATTACTCAGAAAATACCTTATTGATTTGTTGCTGACAGCTGGCTTCTGTCATCCTTCTGAATGATATTTAATACAAGTTTTAAATGTATTTGACTAAGATTAAAGAAATTTAATCGAATAAACATACTTACACCTGTTATACGATATTTCATACACACACATTTCATGAACTTTTATTTCATTGATTGACAGTTTGTGACCCAGCGTTCATTAAAAAATAATTCTTCGAATATAAAAGTTTAAAAAAAACAATATTTTAAATAATTCCTTTAATACATATAAAATATTAAACATGTTTTATATCCACGGATATCAATGCAGGTTTAAAAGGGTTTTACACATTCAACCCTTCAGTAATAAATATTATTAAAAATCCAATCAATTAAATGCATAATTTTTTAACATTATTCATTTTAAATAATTTTATTTGTATTACTAAAATAAATAAGAATGGAAATTTGGAATAATGACACCATAAAAAATGGTGGATTGGCATACATACTACAAAAAATGTTAATAGAATAATATCAATATGAATAAATATACGAGTATTTAATGTGTATTGCCACAATCTGAATTCTGCTTAAATTTTAATTATATTATATATATTCGATACAATTTACATATATTCTTAAATATTATGATCAGTTTTAATTCATGACAGTAAAAAAAAAAAATACATCTATGAAATACACATAACTTAAAATGGGCCGTATGACAGGTCATGTCAAAATTACAAAATTACAAAATCACACTCAATTACATACATATGTTTTTTTGCAACTTACATACTATTTTATTCGTTAAAAAAAATTCAGACTTTTTTGATCAAATTAGGATTGAAATAATCACGCAATCATTACAATTTCCACGTAAAATAATCACAATAATTTATTTTGTTTCATTTAATGCTTTCTTTAATCTCGACATACAAGTTTCCAATTGCCGATCGCTTCATTTTTTTTATTTTAAAATTAAAATTGTGTTTCGTAAATACATCAAACGCAATTATCATTACAATACACACACTAACAAAAATGAACATTCAACAAAGTTTGGTAAAAAGCCGCTAAAAGTTTTGTTTGGTCCCTTTCCTGTATTATGTATTTTTAAAGAGTTTCTAAACAACATAAGCGCTATTTAGTAGATATAAAGCATTTTTTGTAAGTAAAGCTATTTCTGTCTTCACGATATGTTTTATAATTTTTAAATGCTTAAATTGTCCAAGAATGAATTGTGAAACTCCTGTGCCCCGATTACAATAGAATTAAGATTTCTGTAAAAAAATGCGTATCTTTTTATATATAATTCCTCTGTACGTGTGATGTCACTGAACTCTTCCTAAATGGCTTAACCGATTTACGTGCGGTTTTCAGAGAAATATAGATCTTTGCGCTGTGCGTGTTCGTAGATATTAACATCTTAAATCTGATATGTAAAAAAGAAGTAAGGAGCATAAATGTTTTATTCATCAATCTACTGGGGTTGAATTCGAGGAGAATGCATTTACAAAAAAATGGTAAGATGTTGTTTTTTTGTGTATAAAAAAGTTTATTTTTAAATGTTTACAGATAGCGTTTGTTTTTTGTGGATCTTAATCAGATTATTTTCTTAAATTCCTTATAATTTCTACTTATTTATGTCTTTTTACCGGATTTTTGGTAAAACATAAATAATATTAAATTCAAAACATTTTTAAAATCGTATTCCTACATAAGTACCCTACATAATACCCTCTGTTGGTGAGAAGACCGGAGTTTGACGTTTGCAAAAAGAATGCCTTATTTGAAAAAATGTTTATTTTATGTTTTGGAATTCAACCATAAACAAGTACCTAGGTACCTACTTAAATTCAATACTTGAATATCAACAATTTTTAGGTTTGGAATTCAATCATAAACAAGTACCTAGGTACCTACTTATCAATAAAAAGTATTTATCCAAACTAACAGCAGGCAAGCCAACGTTCAGGCAGGACAACGTCTGTCGGGTCCGCTAGTATTTGTATAAAAAATTAAAAGTATCTTTGTCGGTACCTTATAATTGAACGTGTTAAAAAATATACACATTTTTGTACAGAAAATTGACTTTAAAGACGATCGAAGATAACTCTGGTAACTTTCTATTGTAATCGGGATCATGGAAATTGAGGGAATATTTTTGTGTTATGTGACTTAAGTAGCGTTTACACGAGGACAATACAATATTGTCTTGTCCCAGCATCCGACCTGTTGTCCACGTGTGAACGGCAATTTGAAAGACAGGACATTGTTCCGAGACATTGTCACGGAGATGGGCAAGATTTCTCCGCAGGAAAAGATTACCCACATCACAGCGCTTTGCCGCATTGTCCTCGTATGAACGCGCACGGACATGACCGTAGGACAATAGTCACTTGCTCGACGTGTGCTTGTCGCTTACGCGCATTTTTTTTGCAGAAAACATATTTTTTCTTATTAAGTTAGTTCTTTAACAATTCCAAATACATCTTGGTAAAAAAAATTTTTTTTTCGCGATTTTCGCAGCGCTGGAAGTTCTGGTGTTCGTGGAACTGGGACACGTTAAAATTGTCTTATGTATTTTATTGACGTCGTGTTAAAAACGATGAATAAATCTTTTGGTCTCGTGCTTTTAACTGGAGCCAATAGGAAGTTCGGTGGTTTCCTCTTTTCTGTGTAGAAGATGCGTCAAATTCACGTAGACTATCATATCGTTAGCCGAGGTAATAACTCTTGATGGGCAGCCTCTGTGCCAGGAAGTGCATCGCCAGGAAACCAGCTTAGTAGAAGGTGTATCGGTCCAAACCTTAAATTGGTAACCATCGAGAATGAGAATCCTTTCGGAACCGTTGTCTAAGAAAACTGGTAGTGCTAAAACAAAATCAAAGTGTCAGATTTGAGAAATATTGTACCTTAAAATATTATTGGTATTTTTATCCTTATTCTGCAAAATAGTGGTTAAATTGATTAGCTTGGGTTTTTAGTATGGTAGGACGCCGTTATAACGGATTAGAAAACTAGTGAAAAATCTGTACTTACATGAAATCATGTATCTTTTGGCTTTATTCGGCGAAACTAAGGAACGCGGGATTGGCGTGGGAGGAGGCGAGAGTGCTGACTGGCGATAGGGCTTCCTGCAGTGATTTACGTAATTTACTTACTAATTACATGCTAGCAACGCTTTCTCTACCCCCTAGAGAGCAGTCAGAATCCTACCGCTGTATGCGTCTGGTGATGCCCACATGCTCCACTTCGGTGCGGATGTTGAAAAAATAAAGAAATCTTGAAGCTTATTGTTTGTTTTGAAATTAGTTTATAAGCACGCGCAATGAGTAATATTTTCATGTTTTGTAACTTGTATTTGTTTTAATTTTCTTATTATAATAAGTACTTACATTTAATTATTAATAATATATTATCTAATTTATATTTATGCTTCAATTTTTATTATTATCAGTATGTCTTCTTATTTATATTTATGTATCATTTTAAATTTTTTTATGGTAAATTTTCTGATTTATGCTTCAATTTTTATTATTATCGGTATGTTTTCTTTTTAACATTCGTGTTTCATTTTCTAATTATTATTAGTATATTTTCTAATTTATATTTATTATATATTTTTCGATATTATAACTTTTTAAGTATCATTTGATTAAAAAAAACACATTTAAAAAAAGAAGGTCCTGCCTAAACACAGAAATTTCCTAGCTAGTAGGGACCTGAAACAATAAATCTCTGTACATTTTAAAACTGTGAAATAAATAAATATACATTTTTTTGTTATTTGCCAATAATAAGGATTAATTTGGCACAAAAAACTGACCACGCAATCGCAGATTGTGAATTGAAAAAATAAATGGAATCTGGAATCGACTCCAGAATACCGCCTCACAGTTTATCAAAACTGAACATAATTCTATCTTAATATAGAGTTTATATTTGAAGCACTAACTTTGTGGTAAAGACACTGGATTAAAAGTACTTCATGTTGAAAATAAAATATTAAAATTAGACAGCTTAGAAATCTTAGAAATTAAAAAAGCGATTCATAATAAGAAAAAAATATTTAATAACAATTTAAACAATATTTATTTTAGTCCTCTCCTGTCTAGCTTCGAAAATATTGATATCAAATTACCACCCGTGTAAGGAAAAAACGACTTGATTTATTGGGTCCACGTGTAGTATTTAGTAAACACGATAACAATAAAATAGGAATTAATTCATGAGTTACGTAAACCTTGACGAAGAAGCTTGTTTGCTTTGAAACCGGTCGGTGGAAAAAAAAAATAGTGGTTAAAAACAAAGTTGATTTTATTATAATTCTATCATTTTATTAATAACTCATTGTAATAATCATTCATTTAATTCACTTGGTAATCGCATGCAGTGGCTTGCAAATCAACAAAGTGATGATTTAGTTCTGTTTTGTATCATGCATCGCTGTTGATCAGTTCCACAGTTTTGGAGTGAATTCTCGTCGTCCTTCTAAATGATATTTAAGGGAGTTAACATTTTTTGTTTGTATCAACAGAAATTTATTCAGGACTCATAAGGATTGAGAATACATTACGTAAAAACACGATATAATATTTTTTATACGAAAAAAGACCAGTCATTGCAGCGGGAAATTACGGGGCAGAACATCCAGACTTGAGAAAAATCACATTTAATTTTTGTGTTCTCACCGCGAATCGAACCCGAAGCCTTCCGTGCGTGAGTCAAGCGTCTTATCCATTACATCACGGAGGTCGATAATGATGATAACATTTTTATAAAATGGCGAATGGCACACTGGGCATCTTCGATTTAACGAGACTGATAAGTATCAAATATATGTACAATATTGTAGTCTACCTTTGGTAGCGCCCTTGAGATATTTTATTACGAAAATGGCGCTATATAAGTTATCCATAATAAATAAATAAATACCTTTGGCCCTTTTTACAGAAGCCATGCAAATCCACCCGGCGCGGTAATTTTACCGGGGGATTTGCGTGGCATGTGTGAAAAGGGCCTTTGTTGTGGCGTCCGGTAGACATAATTATTTGGTAAAATCTCCGATCATCAGACAACACCGGTTCGGAAACGAGTATGGAGAAATTCATATGTTTCGTTTTCATGTCCAGTTTTTAGATTAAAAATTATTTCGGCGATAAAATCAAAATAACTCGCTAAGCTGTTAAAATAATTTTAGGTTTTTGTATTTTACTTACGTACGCTCAAATAGTACCCCCTATATACTTTTTTTTTTGTTGCTAAAACTGTTATAATTTTTCAAAAATATTTAATTGTGTACCTATCTACTTTTATGCTATATTTATTTATGTATTTATCTATAATGCATAATGTAATTCTACTTTTAAAAATGTTATTCGATACAAAACAAACGAAAATTTTATGTTTAGATACATATTTTTTAGACCTACATATTATATTATTAACTTGTTATACCAAAAAAGGCTTGAATTTTAATTTTATACCTGTCATGTAAAAGCCCTCTGGGCGTATATAACAAATATTTTTTTATAAAAGAAAGAGTATTTTTTTATGATCTTCTTCACTTTTACGAGAGATAGTATTACAGCCTGGTGTTGGTTCAGAACGAGACACTTTTTATTTACACTTATTTATTAATAAATTTGTATAAACCACTCCAACTTTTGAATTATCGTCGACCGGTTTCAAGGTTCCACAGAGTAAAAATGTTTTTGATATTAAAAATACCTTTTATTTATTTTACAGGTTTTATAGGTTGCTTAGTTATAATACAATATATTTGTAATGTATAAATATTGATGATTAGAACACTTTTCAAAAGCTATAATAAATAATATAATATCTAGGGCTTTGTACAGGGTGCCTCGGAACTATTTGACTAAGTACAGTTATAACGAAATATACAGAAAATATTTACAAAACAATTGTATAAATTATATTCATAATTGATATTCATGAATATAATTTTGATTAGGTACGTATATTAATTCATATACTAATAATTAAACATTTACACATGTTTTAAATTTAGTTTATTCGAGCACCGCTTACGCTGGCATATTTTAAATTTATATATTTTATAATTATTTGTTTAAAATATTCAGTGGTAAAATAGTATAAAAGTGAAATTTTATTGAATGTTAAGACTCCGTAACTGCGTATGTAACAAATAATAAAATATATGTATGTATATAAACATAATATGCATTATAGATGCAACTATTTTTTTAAAATTACACGTTATGCATGGGTTGCTTCCGGTTGTGTTACTTAAAAAATGTTAATAAAAATAAAATAAATAATTGTAAGTATAAACGCCTCAACACTAATGAAAACAATAGAGTAATCCATAAGGAAAATGATATAAGATTTACCGCAAAAAAATATCTAAATAAAAATGTGAGGAATTTTTTATCAATTTTTGTATTTAAATAAAAAAGTATTATAAGATGTACGTACATATTTGTAGAATAAAATAGGTACACAAGGCGCAAATATTATATGAATTTAATAAAACAAATTGGAGTTGATGAAGTAAAAATATTAAAATAAATATTATTTTCTGACTTTTTCTTAAAAACTTCCGGTTTTTAGTTTTACATTTCTGCTTTGATACAACACTCAAATTAATAATGAGAGGCCTTACAATCGAACAACTTGAAAATTATTTTTAAAAATTCTTTAAAAATCAGATCAGTCCGACAAATGTATAGCGCTCTTCGTAATTTCTAGAAATGGTCCTATTAATTGGCCTCCGCGATCCTGTGATTTGACGCCGTTAGATTATTTCCTATGCGGCTACGTTGAGTCCACAATCTATGGAAAGAAACCAACAATTCGCAAAGCATTGGAAATCAATATAACACGCATCATTTAGGAAATAACGTTGGAATGGAATCCACGATCCTGCGATTTGACGCCATTAGATTATTTTCTATGGGGCTACGTTGAGTCCTTGATCTATGGAAACAAACCAACAACTCTTGAAGCAATGGAAATCAATATAGCACGCATCATTTCGGAAATAACGTTGGAATCCACGATCCTGTGGTTTGACGCCATTAGATTATTTCCTATGAGGCTACGTTGAATCCACAACCTATGGAAATAAACCAAAAACTCGCAAAGTATTGAAAATCAATATAACACGCATTATTTCTGAAATAACGTTGGAATCCACGATCCTGTGGTTTGACGCCATTAGATTATTTCCTATGAAGCTACGTTGAGTCCACAATCTATGGAAAGAAACCAACAGTCTCAAAGCATTGGAAATTAATATAACACGCATCATTTCGGAAATAACGTTGAAATTGTTGTAAGAAGTGGCCAACAGTGGATCGTGAATTCGTTACGTAACTGCCAGTCGCAAAATACATTTGTCCATCAGTTTGAAAAAAAAAAAATGTATTTTCATTTGTGTGACAATAAAAAAAACCCATCCAAACAAATCGTTGCTTCTTTTGATTTAATTCATAGTTGTATCACGTTTAAAAAAACAGCCGGTACAAATATTATTATTGTAAATACTAATTAAATATTATTTGAGAAATCAGTTCCAAAGTCACATATCATCATTAAATCATTTTGGTTTAATGTACGTACACACATAATATATCAGTATACTATGCAGTCATTTTACTTAACATAACATAAATATTTTTCAGTCAAATTTTAGTAAATAGTTTACATTATATAACACGTAAGCGTGTCAGTTTGTAATAATTCATTAATTTGTTTATTCATTTTAAATCTGAACAGGCCAGGAGGCCCAATTACAGTGGCGAAAAGGTTATTACACCACGGACGCCGCCTTCATTTTCCAAGCATGTCGGCAAAAGGTGTTAAATTGCTCAGTAGTGAGAAAAAGCGATTCTCAACCACTGCACAAATATGCACAGAGTGCGGATGCGGTATGGTTATGTGAATGTGAGCAGTTAAACGAGCCAGTGATATAGGAAAGGCCTAGCCTTTCATATTCCCTGAACAAAAAAATATTTCCCTGAGGTTTACGTTGGTTACAGAGTTTCGAACGTGCTGGTAAAGTGATCAGAACTTTTAAAGTATGCCGTATTTGATTGAAAATCAGATCTACATTTTTATATATATGTTATTTTCCGTTAAATAATACTCCGGTGGCATGTGCATGTGTAAACTGTTCACTCTGACAACCTTGTTCCCGTCTATGGTAATGTTGGCATTGCATCCTTTCATCTTGGAAGAACAGCGCCATCTTTCTAATCCTAGGCGGGAAATACAATGCCTGGTGAAGGAGTAGCCGTTGTACAACAATATCCTTATTCCTTTAGGACTGCATGTCAGCAAAAAATCTGAAAAAAAGATTAGTTGAATAAAAGAAATGTTTAAACTTGAGAAATACAACGTAATCAAATGAGGGACATCTAAGAACTCTCCCATTCTTAATGGTTTATAATCGACGTAATTATATGATGTCAGTGAGGATGCTATCAAAGCATTCTCTTAATACCTATTCACAATTCTTTTTCCTTCTCTAACTCATATAGTGTCCATACGGCTCGACTGTGGAATCATCTCCCACCCATCATCAAAGATGTTACTACAGTATCTTTGTTTAAATCACGTCTGAAAATACATCTCTTTTTTAATCTCTCCTCGTTTCCTCTTTTTCCCTTCTTCCCATTGAGTAACAGTTTTGATTTAAGGTAATTGTTATGCAAATAAAGTTATTCATATTTTTATATATCTATAGCTTTTTTATTTTTATTTCTATTGAATATATTTTATAACTTGAAAAAAAAAAAAAAAACACTTTTATTTTATTGGTTGGCTGGAAGAAATTGTCATTTGGCAAAATAAGCTCGTCAATGTACAATTAACATTATGTACAAAAAGTTAAAGAACACCATTTATGTAATATTATTATGAATGTACCTACTAATACTACAATTAACTACTAATATAAAATTGCTATTAAGAAATGGATAGTGGAGGTGGGTTGCGCACGGATCGATGAGTGGATCAAGCCAAATAGGTAGAATGTGTGTACTGTTTATGAAATTTGTTCTATTGGTCTATATAAATTGGTTATGTTTTTTATGATTATTTTAGTTTTTTATTGTTTATTATGTTAATGATAATTAGGTTAATTGGATTAATTACGTTTTTCAAATTGTTATTATTGTGTTAACTTTGTTAAATAGCTAATCTTAGACATGTTTCACATTTTGTAAAATATTTCCCTCGGCGCGGGACACCCCCAGTGAGGGAAGGCGGCCTCCGTGGTGTAGTGGTCAAGACGCTTGACTCACGCACGGAAGGTTCTGGGTTCGATTCCCGGTGAGAACACAAAAATTAAAATGTGATTTTTCTCAAGCCTGGGTGCTCTGTGATGTAATTCACCACTGTAATTAGGCCTCCTAGCCTGTTGTGGTGCAAAAAAAAAAAAAAGCATTATTCTGTATAAAAAAATTGTGTTACAACAAAAGGGTGTGTTTATGTGTATTTGTATCAGAGTAAGTGTAGATGTGTGTTTATGTGTATTAGTGTAGGAGTAAGTGTTCAGGTGTGTGTAAGTGTTCAGGTGTGTGTAAGTGTGAGCATCATTAAATAGTAAATGGGATCGTATCGCAGCCAGAAATAAGGAGTTAATTTATTTAAAAATAAATTAAGGGGCATGTAAAATATATCAATAGATGAAAAAAAAGCATTATAGTTAGAGCAAGAACGATAGAGGAAAGAGTGTTGTGCATAGTTAGTGCTACAGACTGGCAGATGGAACAAATACTTATTTGTTGTCACGCGAAAGGGGACATTGAGATTCATTTTGGAGAGTAGGTTAAAATAGTCTACTTTATTATTTAATAATTTATGTAAATAGCATAATTTAGATACAGTGCGTCTATTTTCAAGGGTAAAAAATCAATTTTGTTTGGCAGATTGCCTGTAAGTACAAAGCGTATTATTATTTTTATAATCTAGGTATTTTAAACATTTTCGTTAAACATTTTCAATCCTTTCTATGTTTGTAATGTATTGTAAGCTCCACACAACGGATGCAAACTCCAAATTACTGCGTACAAAAGTGTTGTATAAAGTTTTTAATGTACGTCTCTTATCTCGCTACTCCGTGATATGGAATTATCTTTGATCGTATATTAGTAGTAATTATGCAAACAACTTTATTAAAACTCATTGTGACTGAAAATAATAAACAATCTGTGTTCATCAAGTCCAAATGCACAACACTTGAATGCAGCAGTGGATAGATAGAGGACTTGATGAGATGTATTGGTTTTTTGGGATTTAATTATTGATGTCGAGGAATTTGAAAAACATAATTTTTAAGCAGTGATCCACAGAATTTTTTCTTTACTCTTCAAATTATTCCGACGTAATTGAGGAATTTATTTCAAATTTTGTCACGAATGCGCCACTTTAGTAATAATTAATAATGAAGAACCGCAGGCGAGCGACAGGGTTTTTAAAAATAAACACTGTTTGAGATATGAAAAGTTATGAAAAGAGACTCCAACACTTTAACTTCAAAACTTTAGAAACTAGAAGAAAGGTAAATGACTTGTTATATTTATATATGTTTGTAAATGGTAGATTGGAAAGTTCAAGTTGTTTAAGTACGATAAAAATGTGTGCTCCTAATGGTCATACCTCGAGGAACCCAAAAACATTCCACATAGATTCATTTAAGAATAATGTGTCCTTCTTCGATCCAGTGTCAAGAATGTGCAGATTATACAACACCATTGAAAACGTAGAGATCGACATTTTTGACGCTGGATTGTTTAGATTTAAGAAGTGTATACAAAATGCATTTTTATATTGATATATTAATTTTGTACATTTAATTTTGATGGATTACATTGCTGGTTTTGTTTCGATGCATATTTTGTTAACTGTTTTTATTAGTATATTATGAATTGTTTTTATTAGTTTTATATTAATGAATGATTTTTTTTTAATAATTAAATTTTGATAATTTTTATTATTAATATTATTTAAATACGTATTTTATTAATGTTTATTTTATTATTAATTCGTAGAGTTTTTACAATTTTATTTCAATTTTTACAATAATTTGAATTCAATTTAATAATTTATTTTGCTCATTTTATATTTGCTTATTTATTTTATTTTATTTGGAAAATTAACAGTTCTACATACATATTTATAGTAAACAAACATATATAGTGTATAAACTCAGAACTAATAACAAATTTCCACAAAGTTAGTAAAGAAAATATATTACATATTAAATAAATACATATAAGTTTATACATATAAAAATGTTTATTTCATGTACTCGTAAATATTTTTCGTAATATAAAAATATGTTTTTAGTTATTGTTTACATGTAATTGATGAAAAATAAGTAGTGCCTATTTTTTTTATTGTTTCAATATTTATGTGTATTATGTATTATTTTTTCATTGTTTGTAAACCAAATAAATAAATAAATATGATCAAGGAAAATTTAAAAGAGCAAATGTGAACTAGGCGCGAATTTGCGCATGACGAAAGTTTGCTTCTTTTCAAGGGCCACCTACTATTCAAGCAATATATTCCATCAAAGACGTTGAGTTATCTAGGAAAGGGAAAGCTGATTTGCCGCCTCGTCTTACGGAAAGACATTTAATGGAAAGATTACCTGCCACTAAAAAAAAAAAATATACGAAAAGGTTCATTGTTTGCTTAGGAAAAAAACGAAGAAGAGAATCACGATTTCAATGCAAACAGTGTAAAGTAGGACTTTGTGTTGAATCGTGTAATGAAATATATCATACTCTCGAAAAATACAAATAATATCAGGACTGATTTATAATTTTTCTGTGTGCTTACAAACAATATTGTCACTGTAAAAAATATTATTTTTATTTAAAACAAAGTAGCGACAAGCGACAACCCCATTCCTGTGTTAAGAAGAAGTATTTTTTTTGTTACACATGCATTTATATGGAGGTAATAAATCAATACAGATTTTTTTAAGGAATTTCAATTAAATTTATTATGATAGTATTTAACACATTTGAATAAAAAATAGATCCCACGAATGGTAAATGTTTTTTATTGACTAATTAACCCTTTTAAAGTTAGTTTTGAAGAAGGAATTGAAATAATGTATATTGGCTAGAAACATGTTTGAAGAAATTTGTATGTTCAAACATAGGCAAAATGGTGAATGTTAAACAGTGTATAAAGTGGCCACTTAAACCAGCCAATGACAGGTCATAAGCCCTGTAAATGCCTAGACTCCCATATTCCCTTATTTAAGGTATTATCCATCCCTTTTGTAATTTGTAAATCTTAATGACTCCCGAGGGGGTGAAATCCAGTCTTTTATCTACGAACATTTGGAGAAACTCAAATATTGTAATGAAACAGATCGGGTTGTGGTCCCGTGGCTAGTGTCTCGGACTCATGTACCAAAGGTCCGTGGTTCGAATTCCACTCTACCCCAACTTGATTCCATTTTCTAATAGTGAGTTATTTACAACTCGTTGAAAATGGCCCTCAAAATTAAATATTTGGGTAAATCATAAAAACGCAAATATTTCTTTTATATAAAAAAAAAAAAAAAAAAAAAAAACCAACTGGTCCAAGAAGAAGTTTAAAAATTGAAAAATTGTTTTCAGGCGTTGCCTAGTATGTGAAATAATTCAGTCAGATGAATCTTTTCACAACAATAAAGGTTTCAGCTCTTTAACTTCACTAAAATAAAAAAAATGGAAGAATCGAAGAAATTTGGATGTTCAAACATGGGCAAAATGGTGAATGTTACAAAGTGTGTAAAGTGGCCACTTAAACCAGCCAGTGACAGGTCATAAGCCCTGTAAATGCCTAGACTTCCGTATTCCTTATTTAAGGTATTCTCCATCCCTGTTGTAATTTGTTAATAACATCAACTGTCATCAAAGAGCTTTTCACTTAAATTATCTCCTCCAGAAAATTCTGTCCGAGACCTAGAAAATTGTGTTTTGCAAGTTCGGTGTATTCCGGCCAAAATGTTACACACCTTCGGAATAACACGAAAAAATGTCGTTTCTTATATTATAAAATATTTTTTTTAAAGATTTACAACAATTTTTGTTTGTTTTTACATAATTTATTGTTATAAATAACGCAGGGTACAATTAAAGACAAATGATTTAATAAGAATTTAATGAAAAACGTTTTGTGAAATAAAAAGTACAACATTTTTAATATTACACAACTTTTAATAAACAAATACACTTAATTTAGTAACAGCTGTTTAATTTTTGAACCCATATTTTGAGTTTCATTTTGAAATTGTATTACTTGAAAAAACATTTTAGTTTCACTATTTAAGAAATGTTGTATAACCACGCTATTATAGCCTTAATGATGTGACGTGTATAGATATGTACATCAAAAATACAATAAATGCAAAGATAACAATGTTAACAACAAAATATTTTAAATGAATATATGTTTCACAATACATATGAATATTAATATTAAAATCATATAGGAAAGGAGTCTATTTTTTATGCTAAGGAATTTTCTATTTGTGTATGTAGGTAATAATTAGACAAAACTTAATAGGATTCAATAAATTACACACTTTTTAACCTACACTCTGAGGATTTAAATACAAAGATAATAATGTAACAATTTGTGGACATAAAATTCTAATTATATTTGTACAAAAGTGGTAATCGAATATTGTTTTTAAAATAAGGAAAAATATGGATTTTTAAAATAACATATTAAATATATTAATTTGCAAACAGTTTTTACTATTTCAAAACATTATTTTATTGTTACATAACACTTTAGTTCTACTAAAGAGTTTGTAATGTACAATTTGTCAGTAATACATACTTTTATAATATGTACATATTGTACATGTATGCATATACAATAATTGTTCTTAATTATTGAGAAAATATGAAATATATTTAAAAGCAATAATATAATACATTAATTTAAAACATGTATCACCTTACTTTTTTAATTATTAGGAACTGGATTTATTGAAAGGCAGTTAAAATTTAAAAAAGTATTATTTTACAAATCAAGTCAGATAAATCACTATGGTCGAATTACACGGATCAGAAAAGTGAAAAATTAATTTGTCAAAAATATGAATAGATTTATTATTTTTAAATGCATTCTTATGATTTACACACAAATTTCAATTCTGGGACCACTTTCAAAGAGTTGTAAATAACTCACTATTAGAAAATGAGAATGTAATTGAGGTAGAGTGGGGATCGCACCTCTGTCTCTGAACCGTGAGTGTGCAACACCACGGGACGACAACCCGATTTTAAAATAGAATAATATTATTTACTAAATTGTACCTTCCTTGAAGCCTTTGTAGCCTCGAAACCGGTCGGCAATCCAATAAATAATAAGTGGTTAAAAACAAAGAGTTTTTATTTGTAATAAAAAACCTTGTAGCTAGTTTGACGTTTTTTTTTTTGTTATAAATCTGTTGTCATGCACAATAAAGTAATAATAACGTGGAGATAATTTGTATCAGAAACACAATGATTTTTGTAATTAAAGATGGATAAATTCTTCTACAATTTGTAATTTGTTTTTTTCTGATAAAAATTGAGACGTGTTAAAAAAATAACATTTGTCGAAAACGATACAATATTTTATAGTTTAAACCGAATCAGTTTATTTGATTAAAAAAAACACATTTAAAAAAAGAAGGTCCTGCCTAAACACAGAAATTTCCTAGCTAGTAGGGACCTGAAACAATAAATCTCTGTACATTTTAAAACTGTGAAATAAATAAATATACATTTTTTTGTTATTTGCCAATAATAAGGATTAATTTGGCACAAAAAACTGACCACGCAATCGCAGATTGTGAATTGAAAAAATAAATGGAATCTGGAATCGACTCCAGAATACCGCCTCACAGTTTATCAAAACTGAACATAATTCTATCTTAATATAGAGTTTATATTTGAAGCACTAACTTTGTGGTAAAGACACTGGATTAAAAGTACTTCATGTTGAAAATAAAATATTAAAATTAGACAGCTTAGAAATCTTAGAAATTAAAAAAGCGATTCATAATAAGAAAAAAATATTTAATAACAATTTAAACAATATTTATTTTAGTCCTCTCCTGTCTAGCTTCGAAAATATTGATATCAAATTACCACCCGTGTAAGGAAAAAACGACTTGATTTATTGGGTCCACGTGTAGTATTTAGTAAACACGATAACAATAAAATAGGAATTAATTCATGAGTTACGTAAACCTTGACGAAGAAGCTTGTTTGCTTTGAAACCGGTCGGTGGAAAAAAAAAATAGTGGTTAAAAACAAAGTTGATTTTATTATAATTCTATCATTTTATTAATAACTCATTGTAATAATCATTCATTTAATTCACTTGGTAATCGCATGCAGTGGCTTGCAAATCAACAAAGTGATGATTTAGTTCTGTTTTGTATCATGCATCGCTGTTGATCAGTTCCACAGTTTTGGAGTGAATTCTCGTCGTCCTTCTAAATGATATTTAAGGGAGTTAACATTTTTTGTTTGTATCAACAGAAATTTATTCAGGACTCATAAGGATTGAGAATACATTACGTAAAAACACGATATAATATTTTTTATACGAAAAAAGACCAGTCATTGCAGCGGGAAATTACGGGGCAGAACATCCAGACTTGAGAAAAATCACATTTAATTTTTGTGTTCTCACCGCGAATCGAACCCGAAGCCTTCCGTGCGTGAGTCAAGCGTCTTATCCATTACATCACGGAGGTCGATAATGATGATAACATTTTTATAAAATGGCGAATGGCACACTGGGCATCTTCGATTTAACGAGACTGATAAGTATCAAATATATGTACAATATTGTAGTCTACCTTTGGTAGCGCCCTTGAGATATTTTATTACGAAAATGGCGCTATATAAGTTATCCATAATAAATAAATAAATACCTTTGGCCCTTTTTACAGAAGCCATGCAAATCCACCCGGCGCGGTAATTTTACCGGGGGATTTGCGTGGCATGTGTGAAAAGGGCCTTTGTTGTGGCGTCCGGTAGACATAATTATTTGGTAAAATCTCCGATCATCAGACAACACCGGTTCGGAAACGAGTATGGAGAAATTCATATGTTTCGTTTTCATGTCCAGTTTTTAGATTAAAAATTATTTCGGCGATAAAATCAAAATAACTCGCTAAGCTGTTAAAATAATTTTAGGTTTTTGTATTTTACTTACGTACGCTCAAATAGTACCCCCTATATACTTTTTTTTTTGTTGCTAAAACTGTTATAATTTTTCAAAAATATTTAATTGTGTACCTATCTACTTTTATGCTATATTTATTTATGTATTTATCTATAATGCATAATGTAATTCTACTTTTAAAAATGTTATTCGATACAAAACAAACGAAAATTTTATGTTTAGATACATATTTTTTAGACCTACATATTATATTATTAACTTGTTATACCAAAAAAGGCTTGAATTTTAATTTTATACCTGTCATGTAAAAGCCCTCTGGGCGTATATAACAAATATTTTTTTATAAAAGAAAGAGTATTTTTTTATGATCTTCTTCACTTTTACGAGAGATAGTATTACAGCCTGGTGTTGGTTCAGAACGAGACACTTTTTATTTACACTTATTTATTAATAAATTTGTATAAACCACTCCAACTTTTGAATTATCGTCGACCGGTTTCAAGGTTCCACAGAGTAAAAATGTTTTTGATATTAAAAATACCTTTTATTTATTTTACAGGTTTTATAGGTTGCTTAGTTATAATACAATATATTTGTAATGTATAAATATTGATGATTAGAACACTTTTCAAAAGCTATAATAAATAATATAATATCTAGGGCTTTGTACAGGGTGCCTCGGAACTATTTGACTAAGTACAGTTATAACGAAATATACAGAAAATATTTACAAAACAATTGTATAAATTATATTCATAATTGATATTCATGAATATAATTTTGATTAGGTACGTATATTAATTCATATACTAATAATTAAACATTTACACATGTTTTAAATTTAGTTTATTCGAGCACCGCTTACGCTGGCATATTTTAAATTTATATATTTTATAATTATTTGTTTAAAATATTCAGTGGTAAAATAGTATAAAAGTGAAATTTTATTGAATGTTAAGACTCCGTAACTGCGTATGTAACAAATAATAAAATATATGTATGTATATAAACATAATATGCATTATAGATGCAACTATTTTTTTAAAATTACACGTTATGCATGGGTTGCTTCCGGTTGTGTTACTTAAAAAATGTTAATAAAAATAAAATAAATAATTGTAAGTATAAACGCCTCAACACTAATGAAAACAATAGAGTAATCCATAAGGAAAATGATATAAGATTTACCGCAAAAAAATATCTAAATAAAAATGTGAGGAATTTTTTATCAATTTTTGTATTTAAATAAAAAAGTATTATAAGATGTACGTACATATTTGTAGAATAAAATAGGTACACAAGGCGCAAATATTATATGAATTTAATAAAACAAATTGGAGTTGATGAAGTAAAAATATTAAAATAAATATTATTTTCTGACTTTTTCTTAAAAACTTCCGGTTTTTAGTTTTACATTTCTGCTTTGATACAACACTCAAATTAATAATGAGAGGCCTTACAATCGAACAACTTGAAAATTATTTTTAAAAATTCTTTAAAAATCAGATCAGTCCGACAAATGTATAGCGCTCTTCGTAATTTCTAGAAATGGTCCTATTAATTGGCCTCCGCGATCCTGTGATTTGACGCCGTTAGATTATTTCCTATGCGGCTACGTTGAGTCCACAATCTATGGAAAGAAACCAACAATTCGCAAAGCATTGGAAATCAATATAACACGCATCATTTAGGAAATAACGTTGGAATGGAATCCACGATCCTGCGATTTGACGCCATTAGATTATTTTCTATGGGGCTACGTTGAGTCCTTGATCTATGGAAACAAACCAACAACTCTTGAAGCAATGGAAATCAATATAGCACGCATCATTTCGGAAATAACGTTGGAATCCACGATCCTGTGGTTTGACGCCATTAGATTATTTCCTATGAGGCTACGTTGAATCCACAACCTATGGAAATAAACCAAAAACTCGCAAAGTATTGAAAATCAATATAACACGCATTATTTCTGAAATAACGTTGGAATCCACGATCCTGTGGTTTGACGCCATTAGATTATTTCCTATGAAGCTACGTTGAGTCCACAATCTATGGAAAGAAACCAACAGTCTCAAAGCATTGGAAATTAATATAACACGCATCATTTCGGAAATAACGTTGAAATTGTTGTAAGAAGTGGCCAACAGTGGATCGTGAATTCGTTACGTAACTGCCAGTCGCAAAATACATTTGTCCATCAGTTTGAAAAAAAAAAAATGTATTTTCATTTGTGTGACAATAAAAAAAACCCATCCAAACAAATCGTTGCTTCTTTTGATTTAATTCATAGTTGTATCACGTTTAAAAAAACAGCCGGTACAAATATTATTATTGTAAATACTAATTAAATATTATTTGAGAAATCAGTTCCAAAGTCACATATCATCATTAAATCATTTTGGTTTAATGTACGTACACACATAATATATCAGTATACTATGCAGTCATTTTACTTAACATAACATAAATATTTTTCAGTCAAATTTTAGTAAATAGTTTACATTATATAACACGTAAGCGTGTCAGTTTGTAATAATTCATTAATTTGTTTATTCATTTTAAATCTGAACAGGCCAGGAGGCCCAATTACAGTGGCGAAAAGGTTATTACACCACGGACGCCGCCTTCATTTTCCAAGCATGTCGGCAAAAGGTGTTAAATTGCTCAGTAGTGAGAAAAAGCGATTCTCAACCACTGCACAAATATGCACAGAGTGCGGATGCGGTATGGTTATGTGAATGTGAGCAGTTAAACGAGCCAGTGATATAGGAAAGGCCTAGCCTTTCATATTCCCTGAACAAAAAAATATTTCCCTGAGGTTTACGTTGGTTACAGAGTTTCGAACGTGCTGGTAAAGTGATCAGAACTTTTAAAGTATGCCGTATTTGATTGAAAATCAGATCTACATTTTTATATATATGTTATTTTCCGTTAAATAATACTCCGGTGGCATGTGCATGTGTAAACTGTTCACTCTGACAACCTTGTTCCCGTCTATGGTAATGTTGGCATTGCATCCTTTCATCTTGGAAGAACAGCGCCATCTTTCTAATCCTAGGCGGGAAATACAATGCCTGGTGAAGGAGTAGCCGTTGTACAACAATATCCTTATTCCTTTAGGACTGCATGTCAGCAAAAAATCTGAAAAAAAGATTAGTTGAATAAAAGAAATGTTTAAACTTGAGAAATACAACGTAATCAAATGAGGGACATCTAAGAACTCTCCCATTCTTAATGGTTTATAATCGACGTAATTATATGATGTCAGTGAGGATGCTATCAAAGCATTCTCTTAATACCTATTCACAATTCTTTTTCCTTCTCTAACTCATATAGTGTCCATACGGCTCGACTGTGGAATCATCTCCCACCCATCATCAAAGATGTTACTACAGTATCTTTGTTTAAATCACGTCTGAAAATACATCTCTTTTTTAATCTCTCCTCGTTTCCTCTTTTTCCCTTCTTCCCATTGAGTAACAGTTTTGATTTAAGGTAATTGTTATGCAAATAAAGTTATTCATATTTTTATATATCTATAGCTTTTTTATTTTTATTTCTATTGAATATATTTTATAACTTGAAAAAAAAAAAAAAAACACTTTTATTTTATTGGTTGGCTGGAAGAAATTGTCATTTGGCAAAATAAGCTCGTCAATGTACAATTAACATTATGTACAAAAAGTTAAAGAACACCATTTATGTAATATTATTATGAATA
>NW_028278971.1:0-40882 GCF_059751315.1 Micrasema longulum
TTATGATCTATATCACAAATGGAACAGTTGATGATGAATGTTACACAGTGTGTAAAGTGGTTATTAATTTTAACTTCTTTCGTATCTATTGCAGCATAAATTATTCAAAAAACAATATTGTTATTCCATTTTAGTTTTTTTTAAAATTAAAAATATACATTTGTTCTTTTTTTTTACAATAATCAGTTCAGTGAAATCTATATTAAAAAAAAGTAAGAATCAACGAATAGGCATAGGAAGTCTAAGTTATTATTGTAGAATTGTTTTATGTATGTTTTAAAAATTAAATTTTAAAGCAGACCCAAAATTAATTAAATTTATGAATCGTAATAGATAGCTACTAAAAAAAGGTTATAATTAGATCAAACTTCGATTTTTATTACGTTATGTAATATTATTGGAGGAATGTTTTTAATTTAAGGAAATACGTAAGAAAAATATTTGATTTGGTCCAGTATTAAGAATCACAATAGAAATCCGGCCAGCCCGCCTGACCCTAGATTATATTCCATTTCCATTTTCTTGTACCTAAGTTCCGGATCACGTTTGGGTTCTTCTGTTATATCACCACAAAATAAATACCAGAAAGGTCCCTTAAATTAACTTGGAGTATTACCATAACAATAGTGAAGAAAGAATAAAGGATTTTACAGTCGGAATATATTTTATTATACGGATTTTACATTTTACTAGTGATGAGCGAAACCTAGGAGTAGGTACATAAATATCGAATTATTCTGTTATTTTAAACGTCTGATTTTATTTACAAATTACAACAGAGATGGAAATACATAACTTGTAACCTGTTAATGGCTGGCCAAAAATTTCTTCTTCTTCTTCTGACTTCTTTGGCATAAAATAAAACATACTTACGGTTAGTTGTAATGGCGTGAAATTTCAAAATTGATCACCTTTCTAAGATGAAATTATATCTGAAAGTATACCAAATAAAAATAACTGGACAGCAGATGCATTTTAAACAAGTAATGAACATCGATTTTAACTTGCTTCCGGCAAAGCAGGGTAAAAAAAAGACAGAAAAGGAAAATATAAATTCCACTTCTTTTAAACGGCCTCAAATTATTCTGTTAATTTTCCGTATGAAAATTATTCACAAAATGTTATCTACTAGAAAATATTGCCAATAATTTAAGTAAGATACCATTATTTTGGCCACGATCGTGACGGCTTCCGTGGTTTGATAGCTAAGACGTTTATCTTATGTTTCTGGTACGATTTCTGATAATATTATCATCATCACCATCATTCCATGTCCACTCCCTAGCTGGAGCATATGGTATCCACAAAGAGCCTCCATGCATCTCTGTCGCACCCCAACTCCTTCGCGTCCCCCCGAATCATGTTCTCGTCCCGAAGTCCTGACATAAACTGCCGGCGAGCTGTCAGCAGTGGACGTCCAGGACATCGATAACCTGATGCCTTGTAAAGTAGGCAAGCATGGTTAAGGTTCTCAGGAGGCATCCGCAGTATATGGCCTAGCCAATATCACAATAAATAAGTGTGATTTCTCGAAAGCCGTCAAATTGAACTTTTTAGTATGTTGTGAGAAATAAAAATTAAATGAACTACCTGCAGATAGATCAATAAATTAATTCAATAGCTAGTAATGAATTATTCGATTATATTATCATCAATCGGTTACGCACATCACTATATTTTGTTTCCCGGGACTACTGAATCGCAATTTTGTAGGATTTTCACCTCCCGTTTACCAGTATACTATAATGTATACATTTTCTATGGATGTTACAGTTCGCGTTGTATTTGTTTGCGTTTGTAGTTTAGCTTTCATTTTGCCAGAACAATTTGAATCTATTCACAAACCAAACAATGGTTGATTACTCGTAGGTACCTACCTTAAAAAGCGATGATTTTTTTAATGTCTGGTAATAACGACACACGTTATCTGGTTTTAAATTCATTAGATTTTAAAATATACATAACTGTTTTACTATTGTAACCATTTATATAAAATTTTGTCGATTCAATAAAATATGATTTACTTTCTGAGTCTTGCTTACATAGCTCAAGTAAACTGTGCCCGCTGAGTTAGACCGAAATTGTGAAAAAAATATGGGCTTTACGGTGTAATGGCTAAGATAGTAGCTCCACGTTTCGGGTTTGATTTCTAATGAGTTCTCAATAAAAATAATAAAAAAAATTATCAAGCCTGAGCGTTCTGTAAACAAATTCACAAATGAATCGATCCATGTTAAAGGGGCACAAGTCCATAGACTCAAAGTTTGAGAAAATCGATAAAATCTGTTTCTTAATTTTTTTAGGAACTTGTCATATTATTTATTAAAAATTTGGTATAAATAAGTAAAACTTGTATAAAAGTTTATGAAAAAGGTTATTTTATGGGTAAGTTTTTTATTACATTTTTTTTAATCCACGAACTTGTTCCCCTTAAGCATATAAATATTTTTCTAATGAAACAAAAAAAACATGTTTTTTTATTTTCTCTGTAAAAGAGTATTACAATTCAGTGGTTATAATATTGAGTCTTGGTTAGAATGATTTATAGTTCTCATTTATTTTCTACCATCTCGTCAACATTGTGATCACATTCAATGGTCTAGGTTAGCAGAATATTGTTTCCGTCTTCTCGTCTGATTATCCTCTTTATCCATGTTGAAATGACTTAGATATCCTGCAGCGTGTCACTTTGGATTTGGTAAAACGACAGCCATCGTTTTGTCAGGACACACACATAAATTATTGCAACTAAATAAAATGTTTTATTCTAATTCCATGTTAAGAGGGAACTTGTCAATGGACTAGTCTTCTTTTAACATGGAACTAAAATAGCTGTAACAATTTTCTAAAAGTCATTTGTTAGATTAGAGCCTTTTTGTTAGAAATTTAATGAGTACTAATAGAGATGCCTATTGGGCGGATATAAAAATAAATAAATATGTATTTTTCAAATAATCTCGAATAAAAATGACGAAATCACCAAAAGTGTGACTTGAGCCCTTTTAACATGGATCGATTCAAATGTGATTGGATATCATGGTCCAGTGTGGTGCAAACAAAATTTTTAATGAACATTATGTCCGTCTTACTTTCGTGCATAAATAAAATGAATAATCTTCTTAAAAAATGCATTATTGTATATATGATATTGAAACGATTTAAAAAATGATAATATAACTGACGAAAATATTTTTTAATAGTGTATTTTACTTCACAACAGATCTACACAGGTCTCAGTGACGTCAGTAGATTATTTAGCACTGACTTCCATCTTTAAGAATAAGAGTAATTTAACATTGAAAATAGCCTAAAAATTAAGTAATAAAAATGGTTTTTCCTACAAGCTTATATTTTAGATTTTTCCCCTACAGAATAGCTTTGTTACACCATCATTTTCAAAACAGTCTTTTACGAGTTGTAAAAATACCAGATTGATTAATATTACGTTGTAAAAGCCAGGATGAAGAAACATGTTGTGCTTTCAAAACTAGTCGGCAATCAATACAGTATTTTAGTGATTCAAAACAAAACGTAGTTAAAAATAATTAACCCTTGCGATTAGGAGTTACATTAGTACACGAGTTACATTAGTGCCGTAATTTGCTTTAAGCAATTTCTCATTGGTAAGTTTTCGAAAGAAACACAAATTCAATAAAATAGTTAGGAGAACTAAATGAAATACCGCAAAAAATACATCTAATATGAACAATCATATTTTCATTATAAAACAATAGTTTGCCAATAAAACATAATGTTAAATGTGTGATTGGCGCACATCAAGCCCCAGAACAAAGAAAAATGTCATTTAATACTTACTCAAAATTCATAAAAATAGTAGTGTTAGTCCAAATGAGTTACAGAAAAAGTAAACAAAAGTGTTACGTAATATCTTCTTAATATTGTTATATTTTACAAATAATAAAAAACAAAATACAAGGAAAAATAAAGATAATAATGAAAGTGAAATCAATCTTCACAGTCTTATTTATTATTGATCTATTTATTTAACTTATTCAGTATATTTAACAATGGCAAACGCATTTCCTTATTAAACATACAAGTAAAATTGAAATAAAATACAATTAAAGAAATTTAAAGCTAGGACAAAAAAAAAATACTACCTCAAGACAAGATCTGGTCTATTTTAGTTTCTGTTCTAAATCTAGAAAGACTTACACCAAAAAAGTCCAGATCTTGTCTCGAGTTTACAATGTGACACAATTGGGACATTGGTGACTGGTGACGTCGGGAGTTCATCGATTTCGGCAATAAAATCTATGCATTTTGTTGATTAACGAAAATGTTTTCTGCACACACCTCGGGTTCTTTAGGAGCAACACACATTTGTTTTATTATTTCTCACGTTCACACATTCATGATACGGGCCACACCTTTAATGATCAGAAATTAGAGGTTATTTTGGAAGTGTCTCGATATTTTGCGAGGAATACCTCGCCTGTAGGAGGCAGAAAGCTAATGCCTCAAGAAAATGCATTCGTGAAACATAAACACCCGCGCACGCTACTAGTACCGTATCGGGACCTTTTTACTTTGGCACTCGATGACAGACTGCTAGTTGATAATTTTTAACCTGCTGAATTTGCCATCTATACCGCAAATAATGGACTACGAATACTTATGGCGCGGCGCTACTGGTAATTCGGCTTGCATTTACCGTGCAATTTTAAATTGAATAAAAGCCGGCACATAGTGTCGTGGCGCGTGTAACTACGAGTTAGTATGGAACACAACGTAGCAGATTAAACGTTTTATTTATAACTGAAAAAGTTAAAAGGAGTGAAAAGATTAAATAGCAGTGTTATTGTTTGATTTCAAAAGTATCGTTCAATAATAATTTATTGTCTTAGGGTTTTATTCGCTATAAAAGATTTTTACTTGCTGCGTTAGTATTTTTTTTCTAAAAATCTCTCTTTGAACAGTAGTTCATCATAGTACTCATTCAACAGTAAACTAATATATCTTGGCTCGATTCCAAATACCCCCAATAAAATATATGCACTACAATTTAACAATCACTTTTTATTGCCAATGATTTTCTCCTCAGTAAATGTCTGATAGATAAGTTGCTAGACTTATTTATACATAAATCTATATGACTACTACATACATTATCATCTGAACGACTTTAAAATTTCTTGTTTCGAATTCCTCCTTCTAAATGTTACAAAATACTCGTATTTAGTTCTAATCTTGCAAGAAACGTAATGTTTAAAATGTGTTATTATTTATATTAAGAGCATTTGCACTTAACGTTTTTGAGTTAACATTTTAAAAATAAATTGTTAAAAAAAGGACGCCGTTTGAAATCGAGCGGGGAATATTATTAATAACAGCTTATTGCGCTGCCAATGTTGAAAAAAAAAAATATATAATGAGCGAAACAAGAAAATGAAGGCAAAATACAGAACTTTAACATTTTTAAAAGTTTAAACTTAAATCTCAGAGAGGTTTGAAAATGCTGGAATATGAATCATTGTATTAATATCAAATATGTAACGAATTAATTAAATACGTCCTATTTTAATGAACAATCACTTTGTTCTTCCAAATTCAAATCACATTAATAAAAACTTTTTTAAAAGAGGAATTCAGTTGCACAAAACGTGAATTTCATTACATTTCCCTGAACTAGGAATTAGTGGGATTTCTGTAAGCTGTTAATATTCACGTGTTGAATGTAAGTTAGAATTTTTCCAGCACAGGTTGTGCATAATTAATGCTACAGTATGGCGTGGAATAAAGTGGCATAAAGCGTATTTGCCTACCTAAAGTTAAAATTTAATCCAAACATGTGAAGGCAGCGTATGTAATTGCAGCATTAAAATTCTGTAAACTGGCTGCACGGTTTTATATTGTTTTTGTATGTAACTCTCAACTCTATTTTAAACTTTCAACTCCAGGCGTGCGCTTTCCGAAAGGTTGGCACAAGAACTCTTAATAGACCCGAGACGAGAACTTTCGGAAGATAGTCTAAGTTCGAGGTTTTGTTTTGGAATTAGGTTATATTTTAGATCCCATTTAAAGTTATTCCTTTGATTTCGCACATGTACCCACAATGCTCGAAATAACTTCAGGCGCGCTTAATGGTGTCGAGGTAAATATTTGTCAGATAAATTAGATTTAGAAAGCTGTTAAGTGGCATAAATATTCCTAAATGTGCGCTTATGGAGAAGTAAAACGTAATAGATTCATCAGCCACAAATGGATGAACAATTTATTCGAATATATTGAGTTAAATACATTAAATACGTATTCAAATTGTATGTTGGTTTCAATATTTACTGCTAATAGGCAGATTGGAGATATTACATTAATCGATATTTACGATTGTAACATATTAGATTATCCAGCTGTACGAACTTATTAATCTAAACATTCTGTTTACACAATGACGAATGTAAAATTAGTATTTAATGGGAGTATAAATTTGGTTTTGTACGCCATTTGGATTTGAATTCCTGCAGCTGATTATGAATATTTTCATGGTTCCGTCAGACAAACAGAGAGCTTTGCACTTGTAGATTTGTTCCAAAATAAATTAAGAGTTCATTGAATTGTGGTGTGCTCGAACCAGATGCCGATATACACTTTGATTATTGAATGTTCTTCATTTAAGGACATTTCTTCGGGTTAGTGCTGGGCAGGAAGTTGCCCATTACCATCGGCACAAAGAACGACGATAGGAACGGAGGGAAGCACATCCATTCCTTCATTGTGTCGGGTATATTCACCTTTGTCTGCTTGTGTTTTGTTATTTAAGTCTAATTTTAGAGAGTCTCCGACTAATGAATGGGCCTCTCCGCGTGACGGGAAGGTAACGAGCGATGTCAACTCGAGGGCTCGTCTGCAACTAGACAACACTCGTACAATACACTGTTATATCTCCTGGCACTAAGTACAAAAGTAGAATAAAGATTTCCCAAGTAAAGTTAAACAGCTGGTCCTTTCATTACGGTCGTTGTTATTTACGAGCCGTTTGAACTTGATCTTGTTACATTTTATTTTAACTTAGTACCCACACAAAAATTTAGATGATATCATAACACAACAAAAGAGTAACCGAGTGACTGATGTCACAGCAAACACAAGAGGACAGTTTGAAATAATTGTAACATGTAATGGTGACATTTATGTTTGAATAGATACCTAAATGTCATACTTAAGTTATGCAAGTCATGATGTTTTAAAAATTGTTACTTATGTAGTAGACTTTTTTTTACTTAAAATAATTTTTCTAATTGGACGTATATATGCAGAAAAGAGCCAACTGTCAAATTACAGTTTTGAGATATTTGAGGAAATATAAGATCACCCTGGTATAAAATTACAGATCACTACTTGATTTGAAAAATTATTGTTAATGATGGAAATAGTATTTTTCTTACCAATGGTGTTTTATTTGTTCAAAATTAACATTTCATTTATCAATTATATGCCTTTTTATGGAGCTGAATCATTTTTGCGTAAACAGATTTTAAGATTTTAAAATGCAAAAAAGTTCAAACTACATTTTGTAAAATTTGGCTACTGGGTTTGTATGGAGAAAAATCCGAAAATTTACTCAAAAACCCTATAAAATAATAAGTAGAATTAATCAATATTGTACAACTCTATGATAAATTAACTAGTAATTAGTAATGTTATTATTTATTTATAGTAATGTTATTGTTTATTTTGCATAAAAATGTCTACCTTAAAACAGGTTGTACCTGGTTGGGCAGACTAGACAAAATCCAGAAAAATCTATTACCTAAGTACGTACGTAGAAATTGTATTTTTTTGTTAATAAACCATGATTATCAGTATTTTTTTATTATATTGGATTTATTATTTTTTAAAGTACCAATTTCAAAATATAGAAACAGGACGTGCGAATTGAAGAATTATTTTTTCCAGAAGTACTTTGAATAAATAATGTTGGTTTATCCAGAGAATGCGCATCTTGAACATATATCTTTTAATATTTTACCGTTTTTGCTTGTATATGTAATTTTTAATACTATTTAAATGTTATTTGTGTTATTTTTATACTTTTTTTAGCATATATACATAATTTCAATACGTTTTTGATAAAAAAAAATAACCTGTATTGAGTGTGCGCATATTTTGTTAATTAAAAAAAAAGATTTTATTTTGTACTAGTTCAGTATGTATATATACATACATGTAATTTTTAAACTTTTTCAATTTTCTTTCCCAGATTGCATAATGTAAACATTATTTTGAATTTATTTCCATGCCTAGTATTCTGTTTATTTTGTTATTTTCAAGTATTTTTCATACCTTTTTTAATTTGTAGTATATCATAATTTTAATTTTTCTGCTTTTGTAAATAATATTATAGTTTAAAATGTAAAAACGTCTTTAAATAAATTTGTTATCTGTATGTCCCTAAATGAGTTTTTTTTTTAAAAACTCCCTGGGAATATTGTATATAATTTTGTATAATATGTTTTCAATTTATTAAAAAAAAAAAAAAAAAATATGAATAATTTGTTAATAGACACGTCATTATATCCATGAAATCTGCATTTTTTAAATTTATTTGTCTGCCTATGCAGACATACAAATGTATTTGTAATTTATTATCTTATATCATCATCATTCAATTTACAGACCTAATTGGGCAAAGGGCACTGCATTGGTACACCCATCGTAGCGTATTCAGGGATAATTAAGAATTATAAGCAAATCTTGATCATTTTTGTTACATGAAGGTAAAATGATCAGTTTTATGTAATTATATGAAGCAGACGGAATATTTGCATTTGCGCTTTTCCTAATGCAAAAATTTTTTTTACATATCTTTTATATGAAAACATTTTTCAACTACATTAAGACCAAATATCGTTGGACTCTTTGTGCAAAATGTAAAATTCTAGTATTGCATTATGGACCGTGTTTTGAAATTGAATTACTACGTAAGTGTTTGTCAAACCAGATAGATCTTCTTTGTTTAAATATAAATGAGATATTCTCTATCAATTTTTACAATAAATTCAAAAAAGATCCAAAGTGAGTTGGATCTTTTCTGCATATTTACGTCCAATTGAAAAATCCTTTTACCTTATTTCGTGATATTTATTAATTACGATACTACACAAAACAATAAAAAAAACATATTGTTAGAATACAAATAACCGACATAATACGTATCGTATAAAATAATTCCTTATTTTTTTGCCAACTACCTTAACATATAGTATTGTAAACCTAGTAAATATAAAATATCAGCTATTTTGATACCTAGTAAAAGAGCTGATACCTAAATAAAAAAATGTTTTATGAATTTTTAAAATTAAATGAATAAGTGATAGGTAGGTAAATGGTCAGCGCGTTTGCCTATCATGCAAGAGGTTGATATGAAATATGTATTTTAAAGGGTGTTTTCACACTGGAATATTTAATAGTCCCTGGACTGGTACCTGAAGCGTAAGACTGATCATCTTACTTCCATGTAAAAAAAAAGATCAAGATGCGCTGCAACTGGTGTACCAATGCTGTGACCTATGCTCAATTTGGTGCGGAAAGGGAATGCTGATGATGATAGGAAGATAATAAGTGAAACGAAATAAATAGTCGCTGTTAGGGTAAAAGTCACGAACTCAAAAACATTATTTTGAGCAATATGAAAGTTTGGAGACCAAGGAAAAATAACGTTTTTGTGTTTTGGAGGTTTTATGTACACAACATAATTTGTGAATGTTTACTTAATAAAGTCCGTTGGTAACTTTTTCCTTTTGCTACATCAAAAAATATCTGGTAGGTTTTTAATAGGCAAGGTAGTGAAAATTTGATGAAGTGACTTATACCTACTTTATAAGAGTTATTGAAAAAAAGGAAATATTAAAAGTAATTAATGTAATGTTGTGGTTAAAAAGTATTTTTTATAATAATATAAAGTTACATAGTAAAAATAAATAATCCGAATTTATGCATTTTTTTTCTAAACAAGTTACCTTGGTGCCTCTGTCTGTATAAAATAACAACATTTTACGCTTCTGATGGAATATTTAAGTGAAAACTGTCATTTTCAATAAGCTTTGCCTGAACGAAGACGAAATATTATATCATCGTATGTAAACCTGTAAAATCATATTAACGCTACTAGATGATTTTTTTATTCAATGCAGGTCTTGTTGTGGTCCACAAAAATGGTGTATTCACGTATTCTTAAAGCATTTTTTGAATGATCTCTTCCAGTTTTAGCTTTGATTAATCACGGCTTTTATCGAGATGTGTTGACCTTTTTAAATGATTAGTCATTTTATTATTTTAAGTACCAACCTACAGAGCAGATAGTTGTGGAAGTCTTATTTTGAGTGACAGATTCTTCTGCCATGACACGTATTTTCCTATACGGATGCGGATCGGGGCATCTCACTAGGGGACAAAACAGCAATATTCTGAGTTTTGAGAATAGATGTCCGAGAAGAATTTTGGGTGTGCGGTGGTTTGACTTTGTAAGGAATGAAGTAATAAAAGAATGGATGCAGCAAACTTCGGTGACAACTGTCATCAAGCGGAGGCGATACGGTTGGCTTGGCTATGTGCTGCAGATGTCACCTGAGAGACCTAACCACGCTTGCCTACTTTACAAGGCATCAGGTTCATGACGTCATGGACGTTCACTGCTGACTGTTCGTCGGCAGTTCATGTCAGAACCACAGGATGCGAAACTGACTTATGAGGACGCACAGCAGCTGGCAGCCAATAGAGATGTCTTTGCGGACACCATATGTTCCAACTAGGGAGCAGACATGAAATGGTGGTGATGATTTTTCTTTACTACCGACTTTTCGATCGTTCCAAACAGCAAAAAATACATTGTGCGGCCCAAAGGTCTTAAATTTACGAGTATCCGAGATTCTAATTAACCAGAGTTCCAATTAATTCGATATGGGTAAAATATACAAATTGTATGATGAAAACATCATTATTAATAAATAAACATTGATTTCGCTAACGCGGCATTGAATGCGAAATCGGATTTAGCGCGCTGCCACAGCGAAAGATAGAGTGGAACCCTGGCCCGTTAAATAGTGTGGAGTTTATAGAACAGGAGCACATGCGTAAAAAAAGTAGTTTTAAGGGTTGCTATCACACACACAACTTGAACTAAATAGTTAACAAACACAAACACAAACAGTATTATCTGGCTCTAATCTCATTGTTGCGCAAAATGAAGATGATATGTTAGTGACTGTCTTGCTCTACAAGATGATATTGATTCTTTACGTCTGGTGCAAAATAAATGACCTTAAATTAAATATGAACAAATTCAAAATAATTTCTTACCGTAGATCTAAAAAAATATTACTTTTGATTATAGACTTAATGACCAAATCCTTTCCGTTGTAACTTCAATAAGAGATCTTGGGGTGATTCTAGACAACAAAGTAAATTTTCATGAACACATTGACTATATCGTTAACAAATTGGACCACAAGTAGTAAAGTAAAAGTAGATATTCCTCAAAAGTAAATTACTACGTACCGAAAAGTGAAACAACTTTGGCCAAGAGACATTTTTCTGTGGTAGGTCCAAGAATTTTTAATTTACTAGATCAGGTAACAAATGAATCTGAGTCATTTTCGAAATTCAAATCTAGTTTGAGTAACTGGTTTGCTCGAACGGGAATGGATTTCTGCTATCAAATGTGGACTAACTGGTAAATTATTAATATGTTTTTATAAATGTAAAATGAAATAATGTATAAAGTATCAATGATATTTATAAACTTTATGTATATGTATATGTATGTATAAAATATAATATAAATATGTATGTGCGAATTTATATGTATATATGTGTGTGACTGTATGGTTATGAATGCATTACAAGTGCCCCAACTCAACACGGATTTTCTAGCGAGTCGAAGCAAGATCACAGACATGGGTCGTTCCTGATTGTGTCGCTATAAACTGTGTCTCTGTCCTTAACAAATGTATGTATAATGTAATTAATAAATAAAATAAATAAATAATAAAATATCTTTAATCCTTTGGATTTATTGCTAAAAACACTTTGCTGCTTATTGATTTGTCCCATTTTTGAATACGCCTCCGTGATATGATCTCCTTCATTTGTTATTTATATAAATCGCATAAAATTAGTTCAGCATAATTTTTTATGAAAAATTGCGGACAAACTAGGAATCACAAGAGATCACTATCACTATTACCAACATGATTCTTTTTCTGAATATATCCAGTCTCTCACAACGTCGATTTAATGCAGATTTAATTTGTAGGTTTAAAATACTTAATAGTTTATTTGATGTCCCGACTATTCTCCAACAAATATCTTTTCATGTTCCTTCAATTAGACTAAAAAATAATGAAATTCTGTTCCTCGTTTATCATAAGACTAATTATGGTTTCCATGCGCCTCTACCGAGAATGATTAGATTTGTAAATGAAAATCGAGATCTAATATATTTTGATTATAAATTGAGTTTTTTTACAAATATACTGAAGAAATGTTCCCAATAAATTGACCGTATATTTGTAGAATTAACCTGGATACCATAATGCCTGTCTAATGTATTAACTTGTCTTTGCTTTTCTTTGTTGTATATCTTCTATTATTTGTTACTGTATTGTTCTTTTTTTCGTTATATGATTTGTTTAAATTGGACATTGTCCGTAAATTTGTTAAATAAATCATTAAATAAAAGTATATATTATTAATTTAAAAAGTATAATTGAATATTAAAATAAACGAATTCAATCTCATATTTCGTTATTTTTCAACGTTGTACGTTATGCGACAGTTTTGCACATGCTTTAATAACATTTTCACTTAAGTTTTTGTTGCCGAGTATTTCACTATTTCACACATTTTAAAAAATAAGTGCGGTTTGACTTTTTTCAGACAAACGTATTCTCGTATTTCTCCCATGGATTTTCCAAAGTTTTTTCTAAAACAATATTGGCGTGTCTTTATCGTTTGTTTTTTTTCCTATAAATTGTCTTTTAAAGGTGCTAGGATCATCTAAAAACATTCAAAATCGCCTAGTTTTGTATGCTGTCTTTGAAAGTGCGGTATACAAATATGATAACGATTTTAAAAAAAGAAAAAAGGCGTTCACACAGAAAATTTCTTTATAATAATCATTATTTGAAAAATAAATTGTTATGCTGTTGCTTTATGGTTTAGACGAACGTGAAAGAAATCAATGTACGACAGGGTTACGAATAATGAAATCAGTCTAGAGTGCAAATCTGAGACATGTATAATTGATAAGATTAAGACTGGGTCACTGAGATGGTTTGTCATGTAGAATAAAGGTTGACGAAATAATGGTAAAACAGATGTAGGACGACCGAGTAAGACGTGGCATCAGGTAAATAAAAATCTTAATTCTAGTTATGTCAAAAAGCAAACACAACCGAAGGGCATGTATGGCAAGATGCACGCATGTGGAAGAAGCTAGGAATGTATGTCAGGATAGGCGTGCGTGCCGATTCATCCTCTCTACTTACCCCTACGACATGATGGTAGTAGTATTAGTATATGTGGGTTTATATAGATTTTGGAAATTCATTATTCAACTCTGGAAACTTTTTTATTATCACTAAAAAAAGTATGGCGTCTACGCATTTTACCTGTTATTTGATTTTTCAAGTCTAAAGTAAGAAACCACCTCCATTATGACAAAGCAATAAACGTTAAAACGAGTCTTCCCCAGTTCCCAGAAGCTTGATGGCTTTAATTCCCTTAGCGAAAAGTGTTACGCAGTAGTAAGTCAACCTGCAATATTTCATTTAGATTTTTCCTTGCGATAAAAATAGTCTCACAGATAAAAAAAGCTTTTTTTATTGTATATTTTTTGTTCATGATTTAAAAATAATTATTTTTTTATTTTATTTTATTTATTTACTTAAGTTAGTTAATATTACATTGTATATTAACTAACATATTTACAATTATAACAAATACTTATTTAATATTTCTTACATAACTACATTATTACAATAAACATAACATTTTTTTTAAAAATCCGTAAGTTTTCTTTCATTCTTCATACTTTCAGGCATCTCATCATACAGTTTTAACCCTTTATACATTAAGCTATTTTGTGATTTTGTTTTTTTCTTAAGTGGTAGTCTTATCCTATTTCTATTTCTTGTCCTATATTTATGTACATTTCTATTTAATATAATTTTACTTATAAAATACTTTGGCATGAGATTATTAAACACTTTATATATAAATACAAATACATTATACAATAGTATTTTCTTTATTCCTATCCAGTTCAATTGTTTTCTCATTTTTTCAACACTATTATATTTGCTTTTTGTAGTATAATTCTCATTGCTCTATTTTGTAGTATTTCAAACTTGTTTATGTCTCCCTCGTTAGCTAAATATAATATAGTAGAGCAATAGTCCCAATGAGGGGCAATTATTGTTTTGTATATAAGTTCTGCACTCTTTTTATTTATTTTTTATGGGTGCCAAATGCGTTTTACTGAGTATTAGCCGTGCGTCGTATTGGCGTCGTTCGCACTTTTTTCCGATTCTTCGGATCTCATCACAGAGTCCAGCGTCAGGATAAACGTTATTTTTGTAGATACACATGCAACGTTATATTATATTTAACGTTTCGCAGTTGTTGCTATATGCAACTTGTTTATCTGAATTCTATGAGGTTCCAGTTAAAATCATCCTGGCTCCGAGTAATAAAGAAACCACATAAAACAGTAGAGTAAGACAGGACACGAAAAAACTCGTCCAGATTCTGGTTCAATTTCGCTCACAGTGTATCGTTGCAGCAAAAATGTGAACGAAAAAGCAGACCGTGTTATGTAAAAATGAATACCATTCAGATTTGTCCGAAGGTTGTAATGATTTTAAATAGTTGACAAAGACATCAATAAAAATGTAAATAGGGGCTAGATTTATTATTGTCCATGCGCTCTGTAGCTGGAAGACGTGCTGTTATCTAGCTCCAATATATCATAATTAGAGATGAGAAACTAGAATCCCAACCATCCATGCGCTCTGTAACTGCAAGGTGTTCTGGGATATTTATTAATTGGACAGCGCCCTTGAGGTGATTTTCACAAAAATTGCGCCATATATCTAATATATATATATATATATATATATATATATATATATATATATATATACTAGCAGACCCGACAGACGTTGTCCTGCCCGAACGTTGGCAAAATACTTTTTATTGATAAGTAGGTACCTAGGTACTTGTTTGTGATTAAATTCCAAAACTAAAAATTGTTAACATTCAAATATTCAATTTAAGTAGGTACCTAGGTACTTGTTTATGGTTGAACTCCAAAACAGAAAATAAATATTTGTCAAATATGACATTTTTTTGCAAACTTCAAACTTTGGTCTTTTTAACAACAGAGGGGTGTACTTATGTAGAAAAAGGATTTTTTTAAATGTATTGAATTTAATATTTTTTAGTATTACCAAAAATCCAGTAAAAAGAAATAAATGGGTAGAAATTAAAAGGAATTTAAGGAAATAATCTGATTGAGATCTACAAAAAAAAATGTTTGCAAAGATTCAAAAACAAACATTTTTTTATACACGAAAAACCAACATCTTTCAATTTTTTGTAAATGCATTCTCCTCCAATGCATCCCTGGTCGATCGATCAATAAAACATTTATGCTTTTAGCTTCTTCTCAACATATTAGAAGATTTTAATGTCTACGAACACCCACAGCGCAAAGATCTATATTTCTCTAAAAACCGCACGTAAATCGGTTAAGCCGTTTAGAAAGAGTTCAGTGACAACACACGTACGAAGGAATTATATATATATAAAGATATATTTATTATTATTATTTACATTAATCCATTATTTACACAACTAGTTTCGGATTAGCAGTATTATTTATACACAAAAAGTTTAAATTGTACAACATTGAATTGAACAATACTGCATATCTGAAATTAGTAGAGTAAAAATAAATTTTCGTATGGTGTTGAAAATAACTTAATTATTTATTCAATATTTGAGCCTATTGCCGGTAAAGTAAACCCAATAACAAAATGTTCTAAAGTTTTAACCTGTTTTTTTAACTAAACCGTTTTTACAATTTTAATTTACATTCATATTTTGTACTTAAGAACCAGGAAAAAGGGTTTGGATTTTATTAATGCAATGCAAGCAATGAGTTTATTTTTCAACTAAAAAATATCAGCTAGTTCCTACCATGTGCAATGGACTCATTTACAATATTTTTTGATTGGTAAACTAAATCCAGTGGTTTATCTGATTATTGCGTAACAATCCAACTGATCTATGTGGAGTATTTTTACTACCCTTCGGTCACTATCAATTTGTAAAGCATGTCCATGAGCAGGTTCTGTTTTACGATTGGACAAGATCCGTCCTTGTCTAAAACAGATTGCTTCTCCCCTTGGAAATTTTTCGTGACTCGTGAATTCCGAGACATTTTTTTTTTTAAATGTTCGATTAAAATATTACAATTAAATGAGTTTTATCGCTGTTACTTGAAATACATTTTGTAAAGGTTTCAATAGGTAAAAAGCACGTTTTTCCATTTCCGGCGTATGTATTCATCATAAGCCTTAAATATTCCATTAGAGCATCTGCATAATATTTTATTTAGTGGACACGTAAAAAATGAAAAAAATATAACTAAATAAATTGTATTTTTTTAGAAACTTCACGTATTTCATAAAATTATATTAAAAGCTTTCTGGAATTATTTTTTAGATGCTTTAACGATTTAACGCAGTGTTATCGTATGTTTTCATGTAAAGGATCTTTACCGACAAGCCATATTAATTGGCTTGGTGAGTCCTGTAAAAAAAGTAAATAAATTTTAAACGTTTTAAAAAAATTTTAAAAATGTTATTTTGCATGTAAATAATAAATAAATAAAAAAAAAAAGATTATATTTTTCTGGCTCTCAAATATCACGATATCGTTACAAATATAAAAAAAAGAGCTGAAAAAATATCTACTTTGTACCTCGCGTTCATTAAACGTGAATTATCAAATGTATTATAAACCTGTATGAACTGTATGTATATTATAAAATAAAGGTTTCAGCTTTTTAATTTCACAAACATCAACATATGTAAGAATTGAAAGGATACAGATGTTTAACTTTGAGCAGAATGGTAAATGTTACACAGTGTGTAGAGTAGTCACTTAAACAGCCAATGACAGATCATAAGCCCTGTAGATGCCTAGACTTCTATATGACCTTCTCTATAATGTTCTTCATCTCTGTTGTAATATGTTAAAATTATAACTTGTTTAGTAAAAAATATGTCCCACTGAAAAGTCTCTAGGCTTAGTAGACAAATAAAATCAAAACATATAACTTTAAACATAATTTATTAGCGCTGTTCTGCAGTACTGAATAAAAAACATTTTGTAAGTAGAAGATTTAATAATGTTAATCGATTAACGACTGTTCAATTTTAAATTGAAATATGTATTGCGGTGTATATAAAACGTTAGTTATCAGTTATTAATAGACGATACTAATTAAAACATTTATTGAGTAAAAAATCGAGTTGATAGGGATAAAATGGGTTGCTTGAAAAACGTATGATAAAATAACTCAATTCACCCGTTTTTACAAAAAACGTAACAAAAACATATTACAAACTTTTATTGTGAAATAATGATACTGAAAATTTGTTTTATTTTACCACAAAAGCCCGAGCGTCCTAATAACAGTAGTCAATTAACACAAATGGGGATACAAGAAATGTTTTTGAATTTTTGCTCCTATGATAAATAGACCAGGATAATATTTTTGTGTAATAGAAGAAAGAGAAAAGAAAAAATATTCTGTGAAAGATTATGAGGTACTTTTTTATTTTATAGTAATTAAAAAATGAAATAAAAAATATTATTAAAAAAAACATAAAAATATTCCTTATTCTTAAAGGGCAACAAAATATATTATAGAAAAAAATAGTCAATATCTAGTAGTTTGAATCCAGGATAGAACGTGTTTTTTAAAAGAAGGAAAGTTTCTAAAGTTTGGGATCAATTAAATATCATCAGTAAAAAAAGAATTAAACATTTTTGGGCCTAAAAATATATGTCTCTGGGCTAGCCTCGTTTTAGAATGTGGTATTTCTAACACACGATTCCTTCTTTGACTTAATCTATTTGAATTACTTGTAAATACATTTTGGTTCTTAAATATGTATTTCAAACATTGAAAACAATATATTTGTCTTAAATCTAAAAGTTTGGCTTCTTGGAACAATTGGAAAGTGGAAAAAGTGCGATTTTTGTAATAATGCAGTATTCTATATCTCACTTAGCAAATAAGGAAATTGTGATGATGATATTTTTAAAGTCCGTTTTTATTCACCAGCTTTTTGCTTAGGGGAGAATTCGTTAAATTTGTCGTCGAGTTAGTGTAAGCATGTATGTTTATATAACTACGCTCTCGTTATACATTAGGTTCTACAGCACCCACTTTGTAGATGTGCCTTTTAGCTTAATGAACAAAACATCTTCCTCTTTGCCATTTCGTGTCAGGGATGATTTAGTCTCTCCACACCTCTCTGTTCTGTCCGCTGTGAATCTTAGCTTCGGGGACGGTGGATGTTCATGCTGCGTGATTACGTCGCTTAGTTTCGAGTTTAAGTTTATGTGAACGAAGGACTGGGTTTAATAACACACGCGGGAATTAATGCGTATGCGTACCAACAATCGTAAAACTCAACGACATAAAACGTTAAGCGTACCTTGTTTGGAGCAGAGCGCCATAATGAAAATTACAATCGCATAAGCTGTCATTTTAATAACAACGGCGTGGCTTTAATTCTTTTGTTTATTATTTCATGCAAATATATGCAACCAACAAAACATTGCACGTGATTGCAGTAATCCGTGTTATTTGAAAGCTCATAAATACCAAGGAAGTGGGCTTATGTTCAGCATTGGCATTTCATATTTAAAACTTTTAAAATTATGTCATTTAAAGTAAAATATTTTAACCGTATTAAACTTAGACTTTTTAGGAAAAGTACATTTTACATGGATTTATTAACAAGAATGAGTTTCAAGTATTGTCTGACTTTTTTCATACAAACGTATTCACATATTCTCTTCCAGAGTTATAGCACTAGAGCGATGATTTTTCACACATTATAGATATTCACTATTGGCGTATACCTATTGCCTTAGATAGGACCTAGGATCATCCAAAAACCCTAAAAAAGCGACAAGTTTGATCCGCAGTCAAACGCAAACGTTCGATTCTGTGGTAACGCACTTACAGCAAACAAAAACATGTAGAAAAATCCATTTTCGTCACAATTGAAAGCAATAATCAACTCAGAGTAATAAATTCACTCTCGCTTATGAAGATATTCTTTCACTCTATTGCATAGAACAATAGCGTTCGAAATTTTCGATTTAACAACAAACGTGTATCGGACGGTTTCGGTTTGCGCTTGTAATTCTCGACCTAAGTAGCTTCGGCCCGTTATATTTCTGAAAACTGTGGCTAACTTCATTGAGATAAAATATAAAGAGACAACACTCCATACAAATCCGAGCTAAAAGGTCATCCCTAAAGGAAAGCGAAGGGTCAGGGAGGGATGCAAGTGTCATCACGTCATATCATATCGACTTTGGCAAGCAAAACATGTAGTGCAGTAAAAAGCACGGACCGCTTATATCGGTCTATTGTGAGTTTTATTTATTTATGACTATGTTGCTTTCTTCCGCATACTTGTCACATTTGTTTACCGTTTTACTACATATACGAAAAAATTCACTTGTGGACAAAGGAGTAGGGTCGAATCAGTAAAGTCAGGGTAAAATCATTAAGACATTAGTACTGGGAACATAATAACGAAATGTTTTTTAGCATTAAAATGTCTATTTGAACAAATATTGATTAATTTGAAAACATTAATTACCATTGAAAGGTTAAACCATTCTTTTTTCTGTCTTTTCCAGAATGATATGTGCAGTGTATTAGAGTACATGTAGGCATTTTAGTAATTTCGAGGAGACACACAAATTCAAAAATAGCCGAAAAATGCTCGCAACAGACTAAAGTCCGTTCTATAAAATATATGCCAATTGGCCGCAGGTTGAGAGACCATATTTCGAACGCTTATGCCCACCATGTAAAGCGCCCTTGAGGTATTTTATTACGAAAATGGCGCTATATAAGTTATCCACAATAAATAAATAAATAAATACTCTAGTTATACACCTCAATGGCTAACTCCGTGATTGATAGTCATAGAATGGTCTGTTGTTGTCCATAGTGGCGTATTATTACTCTGAAATAAACAAATACTTAAATTAAAAGTGATTTTCAATTTATTTATTTATTTTATAAATGTTTATGTACAATACAAAATATTTCAATGCATACAAAAAACGAAAAATTAATAATAAAATTTAAATATACAAAAATGGTGAAACAAAAATAACCAGCAATTAAAGAGAAAGAATGCTATCCGCTCTGAATTTTCTTTCACTAATATGAAAGATGTCAATATCCGAAGAGATACGGTTGAGTAAAGAAATCGCTCTTCCTACTGGCATTACCATCGGCAGGTTGGTTCTGCAAGTAGGAAGATAAAACAGCTTAAGCTGTCCATGTCTAAGGTAGTCATTAGTAACATAAAAAAAAATACTCTCCGTTACACCTATGTTGATCGTAATACCACATCAATCGGAAAAAAATACATAAGCAAGTATGCGTTTCTTCTTTTCTCTAAACTATTATAGCCAAGCATTCCCAGTATGAAGTCAGACAGGTACAGCCACGGATAATATCCGCACCCCCTTAAGTAAAGATACCTCAGAAATTTCTTCTGAACCATCCCCAGCATAAGAGAGTACTTCAATTTGTGGGCTGCCCAGATCAGAGATCCACACTTAAGTCTGCTTCGCATCAATAAGTTATAAAGAAGCCTTAGAACACGAGTATTAAAAAATATGAATGTGTGTAAATTTGTCTCATATGAAAGATAAAAATGTATGCTGTAACGGTTTTTTTAGCGATCTAAAACACAGCTTTTACTACGTAAATAAACTTAGGAAATGTAGGCATACATAAGTAAAGCTTTCATAAACCGATATCTACTGCATACATAACTCATTCCGGTGACAGTTTTTGCACGTGCGTGGTAGTCTTACCCTGCCTTACCTTTGTCATGTCGGAAAATTTGCGAACGCTTTCAATTCTCATTAAGGAGTAGTTTTATGAGACAGTAAATGCTACTGGCTTCGTGAAAAAATGTTGCCTCCCTCTCTTGTCATCCATGTTAACTCAACGCGACTTTTACAGCTGCCAGTTTTATTTTATTGCTTTGTTTAATGACGCCTTAAATAAAGAAAGCACCTCAGACTTTCATCCCTATTTTGGCTCCAGCGAAGGATTCAAATTACATCTTTTTGGATATCAGATGAACGAAAGAATTGATTGGATCTAGATGCTTGAATGCTGAGAATGCTTCTGTTTGACGAATAATAAAAGTAGCCTTATAAGAGGATGAGAACCCGCACATCATATACTACTCGTACCTACCTCATTTATAAAAATGATTTTTAGCTATAAGAATAAACAAGGATGCTAAAATGCCTTTTTTTTAAGCACTGCATCATTCATAAAAAATCAATCACGTTATCCCAAGTTTCATTAATTTTTCTATTTCCATATCCACAAGATAAATAATAAACATAACAAATACATCAATGCCTCAACCCAACTCAGGAATTTATTCGAATATAATGTAGACTTGTGTCTTCATAAATAACTTTAAATGTAAATATAAATTAAATCAATAAAATTTAAATTAACCTGAGCATTAACCAAAGTTATTTGAATTCATTTAATCAAGAAGCTTTTTTTAAACATCAACTTTAAATCAACCCCAAGGAAGGTAGCCTAACGTGATAACCACGGCACAGCATAGAAATGGCAGATATTTTATTTAGTTATGTAAATAATTCTTAATTTTGAAATACCAATGTACCTACTAAACTAAGGTACACGCTACATACTAAAAATACAAATCTAAAATTAGTTATTTGTGACAAGTACCCAGTCCCCATGTAAATTAGAAAAGTTGTCAATTTTAATTTTAATTTTGCTGAAATGAATTAATTTTAGGGAAATATAATTTTAATGTGAAACAGCAGCAACCTACCAAAAAATGAATTACCTTCCGCTTAAATGAAAATCACTAATATTTGCTTGGGACTTTACATTTTAAAAAATTACAATGACATTTTCCATATTAAATTGGTTTAAACCTTAGTTACTTTTATACGTACATGATGAACATTGCATATGTAGTATAATATTGTCGTGTGAGAATCAGCAGCGCCTTGATTCTAGGTCTCCACGCCCAAGCAAAGCTGCGTCCTTGAACCGTTTTTATTAATTATGGATGGATTTTATTTTATGTTAATCAATATCACCTATTTGAGATATAGAACTGACCAGTTATTTTTAGAAAATCTATTAGAGATTTTTAGGAAACTGTTGACAGCTTACCCACCACATACCGCACACCGCATCTGAGGACATAAGTCTCCTTGGCGGTGCCCACATACACGGAAAATTTGCTCGTTGTCAAACGAGAAAAGCTGCCCGAAGGAGCTCTCTGAAATCTGGTAGCCTTAGCATCTTTGTGCTGAAAGAAAGTAATCCAGAAGTACATAATATGTACTTCATTGGATTGAGAAGAGAGGGAAGTGAATTCTTCACTGACTGGGATTAAATTGATTGGACATGATCAATTCGCCGAAATGATTACAAAACTTTTTAAAAGCTTTGAAATTCTTTTTAGAAGCCACCAGATCTGTATATCCGACAGGACCTATAACAGGGCCACGGATAGTAGCGAGAAGCTCCATTCGGTAATCATAGAGAAGGGGAAAGGGACAAGACCACAGGATGTGTTCAGAAGATTGGTTAGGATATCCGCAGCAGCACGAAGGAGAGTCAACAATATTAAAAACAAATAATAAGGAAACTGTTGACAGAAAAACTCCGCTCATCTGAGTCGTAAAATCGATACCAAAATGACCCAAAACTGTGCAAAAAATCAAGTCCTGACCCTGATCGCCCTCTCTATAGTGAAATTGGCACAGGATCGAGAAAGTTGACAGCTTTAAATACTCAGAAGTTCACATAACTGAGGATAATAGCGTGCATAAAAAGCAACCCTCGCAACCCACTCAGGAATTGCTGGAGTAACTGCATACGTGGTATCTAAAACTCTAGTATATACACGGTCAAAATGAAATGCTGGTTATTAAATTGTTGTATAATGCCAGTAGGTTCTCTTATATGTAGTTGCGAATTCTGGCATCTTACCATTACTCAAAACAACAAACTTGCGAGTTTTAAGAGCAAGTGTTTGAGGAGAATATACGTTATAAGGTGGTTCGATTTTATTACAAGCATTGAAGTCCGATAACGAACGCAGCAGCCTCTTATAACGAGCCTCTTTAGGGTGCGGCGGAGAATATGGCTTGCCAAGGATGACATTTTCTCACCTGCCGTCGTTTGAAGGCCGTTGGTGAAGGCGGGATTTACGTAGAGGGATGCGAGAGTGCCTGCTGGGGATAGGGTCTCCCGGGGCGTCTGGTGATATCCATATGCTCTAAGAGCGGATATAGAATAAAAACACGTAGGATAATTTTGTTAATAATCTTATTGATGTTTTTTTATAATTCAATTCGTATAAATATTATGGCAATTCACACTACTCGAAACGTGATTAAAATCAAAATTTATATGGAGTATTTGTACCAACCATTAATAAATTGATGCACAGTTAGTAGGCACAGGCAGAGAGGCGAGCGGTGATTTTTTTGTGAGAAATCTACAAAAAAAAAACATTAATTTATACTCACATATAAGTAAATAATATATAAGTAAAATAATCATATATGGGTATTTTTTTTAGTAGATCTGTAAAAATCTAATTAAACGACAATTATTATAAACTTCGCGATAAACGTAGCTTTATTCTTTACTATTTCAATACAACACTTGTGCAAAAGTTTATTGAAAAATAGCACAATAACATTCAGCAGATATTATATTATGGTTGAAATGTTAACACCGAGCACTGGCAGATTCCATTTTAAATTAATAATGCCGAAAACGGCCATTTCGAACGCCACATGTCCTATGTGATACATAATATGTCAACGGTTTATACGGCAACAAAATACTCATTCGGAAATAATTTTCGAAATACTAGTTTCCAAATAGAGAATCTTTAAATAATATTTCTAATATGGAAGCTTGTTGTTGTAAAAAAACATGACTGGGTTAAATATGTAAAATAAAGTGTATTTTTTCGTATGGAGAAATAAGCTAAAATAATCGGATAGTTTCATCGTTCACTGAGAACGGGGTGGGCGCTTGACGCACTTTTTAGATATTTTTTCTTGGAAGATATAAATGGTGGTAGTTATTTATAATAAATAACAATTATTGTATTTACTTTCCCATAACCATAGTAACTAAAAAACATTATCGAAAGTCAAATATAATGGCAAGCTGTGCATAATAGCTTATTTGAACTATTCGCCCCTGATGCTAGGGGTCTTCTTTGATATAAATCTATCTTAGTAATACTAAACCCCCCAGGAAAATATAGAATTGACGCAGAAATACTTACGTACAGCACAGCTATTCAATAGAGATTTAAAAATAAAATATTTGAGACTAAAGACATTACTTAGGTACATCCAAAACGTATGTGGGAAAAAAAATATTAAATTTTAAAGGAAACGCAATATTATTTAGTATTTTATTTGTTAAGTTTATTGTTTAATTCCAATTCATTATTTTATTTCGTTTAGAGTAGGCAGCTACTTACTTTTTTTTTCATAGTGTCTTTATTTAATAAAATATACACATTATTACAATATTATAAAGAAAACAAAGTATTAAAATAAATTTTGTCCCAAAAAACTTTTCAATAATAGTTTGTCATCGGGTGCTCAGACGTTAGTTTTAATTAATAATCATATAAAAATAGTTCAGATATAATACTGTATACGTATAAAACAGTTAACACAAAGTAAATTAAAATAATGAACAGATAAAAAAATAGTTTACAGAAATATATTTTTTTTAAGTAAGAAAATAGAGTAAAATAATACAATTAAAATCAAAGAATAGCAATTTACGAGAGTATATTTTAAATATAAGAAAAAAATTAAACACATAAATAGTGTGTGCTCATAAATGTAATAAAAACAAGATAAAAAATAAAACTGTAAATCGAAAATTTCAATTCATACATACAGAAAAAAAAAAAAAAATACCCATTACAATTAAGATCTAAAAAATGTAAATAAAATAAGAAAGAAATAAAAGAAAAGGGTAACTTAAGAAAATAACAAAAAATGTATTCAATGAGAGATATAAAAATGTTTTACATAAATAATTAATCAATATAGGAAAGTGTTGTCTACTAACCACTTACGTAATAAAAACATAATTTTATTTTTATTTTATTTTTGTACAAAATGTTAACAAAAGTAATAGGTACCCACTTACATACATTTATATTTACAGAACCTCTTCAAAAAAGAGAAACAGACTTGTACTTTGCTTGCTAAACCTTTGAGAATTACTTACTGAATTCATAAAAATCCATAGCACATGAAAGACCTGAAAGAACGAAGTTTAAGTTTAACTACTGGTTAAAGTTAACGGAGACATAACAAAGCGGTCTTAGTAGAATAGGTATATCCCCTTCGTAAATTATGACGACGAACTTTTCCCTAATTATTATACATAGTACGTGAGACATCTTAACCAATTCGTAAATACGGCGCCCAGTGTTTTTATCAGTTCTCTTTCTTCGCGTGCTAGTGGCAACAATATTGTTCGGAAATATAATTAGCTTACGTCACAAATCAGCTGACCGTACCGGCTGTTTCCCCTCTCTCCTTCCCGCGCCCGGCCACCCCCACCATCACGCCCAAGACCCACGTGCTCGCAAGCCCCTCCCACCGAACTGAACGCATGCGCCGCCCATACATGCCGATCAGTCATTTTTTACGCCGAATTTATAAACTCGGCAAACTTGATTTCGACAATCAGTTGTAACGAAAAATTAAAATTTGAGGGTTGGCACTCTCATTTTTAAAGAGGTACACATCTTTTCACTTATCACAAACGATCATTAAACAGTTTTATTTCGTATAAGAACATGCAGGTGTACGTTGTTAAATTTTTATTCTTTACAAGTTCATTCGCATTATCAGAATGGTGGAAAAGACACAGCACTGGTGCAACAAATCGAGGATAGTCACTACGGTTAGCTTAAGATGGAAATGGCTGGGCGCACTTTATAAATATTTTTTTGTGAGAATATATAAACGGTGGCAGTAATTTTTAATAAATAACAATTGTTTTATTTATTTTCCCATAAATATAGTTACTATAAAATTTTATCATCAAAGGTCAAATTAATATAATGGTAAGCTGTGCTTAGTCACTTATTTGGACGATTCGCCCCTGATACCTTTCAATCACTTTAGAATATTTCCACTCATGGAAATATCAAAATTAATTGGAGCCGTTATTGATTGACGTTCAAATCCCACTTTAACGATTTGGTTTGATTAAATATTTTTGTAGCATTAAGCTGACTTCAAGGACTACGTACAGTTGCAAAACGTAATTGTATCTAAATTTCGGTCAGCGGAGTTTGGCAAAATATATCTTGAAAATATTGGACGTCCCCAATTTAATAAACAGCCCGATAAACTAAAATACAAAAAGTCGAATAGTAAAGCTAAAAGTGTAGTAAAAAAAATAAATTACTTGAATGTTTTTGATAGTGACAGTTATTAATTTTAACAATATAATTTATATATAAATAGTATTATATTGTCACAAAAATGTTTTTTTTTGTACCGTCACAAATGAGTTTTTTTTGTAACTCAAGATGTATAATATCATATTCGTGAATGTGTATTATAATTTTTTTTGATAAAAAAAAAATAGATCGAAGTTAATTTCATGTAATTTTAAAAATTTAAATGAGTGATTATTTCTTTTGAGACTAATTTTTGGAACCACTATTCATAACAATATTTATTATTTTGGAAGAAGCATAATGTGGAAGTTCAGTGGTTTTAATAAAAAAATATTTGTGAATAGATTGTTAAACTAAGCCGTACGGAGAAGTTTCTCAAAAATGAATGAAAAAAATAATAAAAATTGTTTTGATAAAAACAAACTACTTTGAATCAACCGATCAAATAGAGCTTTGAAATAAGTTGTGATAGATTTCCGGTTTCGGAGAGCCATTTTTTTCAGCGTTTAGTATAATTTGATAGCTGCGGTTTTCAATTTTTTTTATGTCACGATAACTCACCTAGAAGAACTATTGACGACACAGGTGGAGTAATTTCAAAATTAAATAATTTAAAAAAAGCAAAGCCATAAGAATACGATGCATAAAAATGTTTTTTTTTTTAAACTTAGTTTTATAGTTTTTCGACAAAAATAGGAACAAACAAAAAACCGAACTTTCTCATTTAAATGATGTCGGGACGAGTTGAAGTTTAGTGTTTCATATATACAAACGACCCTTTTATGTTACACCATAGGTTCTCAACGTGGGCGATAATGCTCCCTTGTGGGCGTTTGAGACTTTCAGAGGGGCAGTAGACGCAGATAAAATTAGGGGGCGTTGATATGGCACAGTGAGGTCGTGGGCAGGTAAAAAAAAAATAGTCTAAATAGACAAAAAAACACGCTAATCACGTCAATCAAGCAAATTAAATTTCAATATGCGTTTTGATTGTTATCAATGAAACATTCTTCTTTGAACTCAGGAATAAGATAGGTGTCATATCCCATCTTACGACTATATTATGTTACAGTGTAAATTACACGTTTAAATATAATCGCGGCAAAAGCTGTTCCAGATTAGCAAGAGATGGTAAGTAAAAAAAAATGGGTGGAGGGCTCTGGAAAAAAAAAATCTTTAAGTATTCTGTGGGCGAAATAAGGTTGAGAACCTTTGTGTTACACCATCGGAGCCATAATCAACAGCTTCAGGGTGGTTTCGAAATTGTTTTCCAACTTGAAGAGCCAAGTGACTAACGATGGCGCGAGGACCCTTATTCCTTGTTCAACTGTAGATAATTAATGAAGGCTGTTAAAAGTTTCGTCCTCCTGCAATACTCTCCTAGAACTCCCTCGATCGGAATCGGAAGGAATGCGTCCACCATTTCAGCCAGATATTCCTCGGAATATCTATGCGCCGCTCGGTGTGTCAGGTGGTAATCAATTATGAGGCGTCAGAATGTCAGTGGAACTTTTGGAATATTTTCTTTTCTCGAGTTTGTCACTTTAGTAAATATTTGTGTAGGTAGTCAGTACTGAAATCAAAGGGAGCCATGCCTTTGAGACGTTTTTTTAAATAGCTATTTTAAGTCGTTGTCTATTGAAAATATTACAATGGAATTTGTACCCACTAGTATGTATACAAGTAAGTTATTCGAAACAAAAATTGAAAAGGATGGGTGCAATAATAATAGTGAGTAATGTCCGACAGAAATAAGATTTTCAGCCGAAACAAAAACCGAATTTCGCATTCTGTTCTAGTTTCGGCCCTAACTGAAACCGAAACTTATTTAAACAACAATATTTTGAGTTTGTCTAATTTTTTGTAGACATGGACTGGATTCAACTCCCCGGGGAGCTGTTAATATTAACATATTACAAAAGAGATAAAGAACATTTTAGAGAAGGTAATATAGAAGTCTAGGCATCTAATCTACATGGCCTATGACCTGTCATTGGCTGGTTTAAGGGGCCTTCTTACATACTGTGTAATACTGTGTACACATATTTAAACATCTATATCCCTTTAATTCTTTCATCTGTTGATGATTGTCAAGTTTAATAGTTGAAACCTGTATTTCTGCGGGTGAGATTCGTGTAATTAAATTATTTCACTTACATACTAGGCAACGCCTGAAAATTGTATTTTTTCAATTTCTATACTTCTTCTTGGACCAGGTGGGTTTATCAACAATATTTTGAATTTCTCCTAATTTTTGTATACAAAGACTGGATTCAAACTGGATGACACGAATCTCTACCGCAAAAATAAAGGTTTCAGCTATTTAACTTCACAAACATCAACGGCTGATAGAATTAAATAAATATATATGTTCAAATATGGGCAGAATGATGGATGTTACACAGTGTGTAAAGTGGCCACCTAAACCAGGCAATGACAGTTCATAAGCCCTGTGGATGCCTCGGCTTCTATATTACCTTCTCTAAAATGTTCTTCATCTGGGTTGTAATATGTGAAAACTTATGTTTTTATTAAATATTATCATTTTTAAATATTTCGTGTCAACTATTAAATTTGTTTAAAGTCAATGTTTTAATTATATTTGTATAATATTCACTACCCATGTGCGTTCCGCTGCAGCAAGACTTATTTTAGTAATCTCTAAGCTCAGTCATATCGCTCTATTACTTCGGGAATTACACTGGCAACATTTTTCAGAGGGTGAAAGACAAACTCTGTTGGCTTATGTATAAGTCCCTGCACAACTCTGCTCCGGAATATCCAAGAGAACTATGCATTCCAGATAAACTAGCTGACAGACGTCTAACGCTTATATCTGCAGCTTTAGAAAAAGTCATTATACTCGTATCTATATGCAACCAGCGCATTTGCGGCTCTCGTAGCAAAAGTGCGAAACTGTAACAGTAATGTGAAGTTTCAGAAAAATTAAAAATAAAATCCACATGTTCTCTAAATTATTTTAGCAAATCCGTATAATTGCTTTATTGAAAAGTTTAATTTAAGTCTTATCGTATTTTGTGGACTATAAGATTCTTTCAACCTCTATCACAACACGAACTATCTCTTCGTTTTATTGACGAGAGAACCCTTTTAATACCCTTTCATCGCTCTAATTTTTTTGTCTCCTCTTTAACAGTAGCAGTTGCTCGATTGTGGAATAATCTACACACTAATGTTGGAGACATCTCTTCGTTATTTATATTTAAGTCAAGATTGAAATGTCACTATCTAAATATTTAAGTTGTTCCTTTATCCTTCTTTCCTTCCCATCCCCTCTCCTCTATTTATAGTAAAGTGTTATTTTTTTTAATGTATTTTTATTTTCTTAATCTGTGTTTTTAATTTTTGTCTATCTGTGTTTTTAAAATTGTAAGATTCAATAAGTCCATGTACTTGTAATTTTCTCAAACTATACGGTTCGGGTAGGTAGGAAGAAATTGCCTTAAGGCAATATGCCCGCCCTTATATGTGTATAAACTGTATATGTATATAAAGTGTGTAAATAAACAAAAAAATATTTCTATTTTTTTTTTTTTAATAAAATGTTTTGGACGATAAGATACATCGGACCATAAGACCCACCAAAATTTTCGGTTTGAATTCAGAGTAAAAAATACGTTTAATAGTTCGAAAAATACTGTAAATTTTCAGTCTAATTAAAATTAATAGGTATTCATAGAACTATATTATAAGGCGCCATTGAGGTATTACATTGCGAAAATAGCGCTTATAAGTTATCCGTAATATAAATTTACAATGAATTATGTAACGATTTTCATGCAATCTAATGTAATGTGTCAAAAATATTGTTTGTTTTGTTCCAAATCCAAATCTTCCAATTTTGAATTTCTTTCATCTTGATGTAAAGTAGGTACCATAAGGATGGGTCAAGGAAAGGATGAAAAAGAATAGTAATCGGCTAGGAAAAATATCGTCAAAAAATTATGTTATACACTAAACAGGCGTATTGATTACAGTGTATTTCAATCAATTGTTATTTGATGGAATTAACGACTATACTATAAAGCGAATAAGCTTGTGTTTATATATTATATGCCTCATCAAAAGGCACAAATTCAAAAATATTACCTTGCAAAATCGTGCCGGAGAACTAGCACTTCACCCTTTCTTAATGAAGAGTATCGTTGTAGGCAGGACCGTGGATAATAGGCAGATTTATAATTTAATTCGACCAAAGGTAAACAAACTGGTTGTATTAGAGTTAAGCCACAAGAAAACAAAGCTAGCGAATAGGGCGGCCAGTCATTATGAGAACAGTTTCAGTACAGAACACTAGATATTACACTAATTATATGTAATCATATACTATGAAGGGTAACATTGTTACGTGAAATGTCAAGTTTAATATTATTAATTTGTGATATTTATCATAACAAATATCTCTATCTAACCTTCAAATAAATGTTAAGTCAAAAAAATGAAAATTTCGCCATAAAAATGCTGTTTTAAGATGAAATAAAAATCTTAAGTACACTTTGTTTTAATGCAAAAAAAAACATCAGGTGTCATAGATATGCTGTTTTAAATTTAACATTTATTACCAAATTATTCATGATTTTATATTGAAAGTTAAAGATTTAAATTATCTCATTTCGTTCAAAAGTTATGATGTTTTGAAAATTGCACAATCATAAAAACTTGTTTCTTAAATATTTTGTTCATCAATAATAAAAATGTACCTATGAATTATTGCATGTACCTTTTATGTAAGGTTTAGGGTTTAAGGTACAGGCAATAATTATTGATGCGTTTTAGTCAAAATGTGTAGTTTTATAGTACTATTTTCTTAATAATAATATCTCTAATAATAATAAACTAAATAATGATTTAATTTTCAACTTAATTAAACACTCTTTTTTTTATGCACTATTATTTATCACGTCAATGAGTGAATAAAATTTCAAATCGCATCAATATTTCATTTCTTAGAGTTTTTTTAGTTGTAATAGTCTTACATTGGGTTTGAGAAATTTGGGTTTACATACATAGTAAAAGCCCGACGCGTATTCCAAGAATTATCCTGAATTATTAATGTATGTAAGTGTTTGCTTGTGTTCAAGGTATTTGAATGAATTAAAATGAATTATTTCAGCGTCGCCAGTAGTACCTTTAGCATTCGTCGATTAGCCTCTCTCGGCATGTTCTCCTTTGGTAGATTCTGTAAACAGTAAAAACACCGCCTCGCTGTCGTATTCTAAAGTGGGTCGGCGTATTTATATGGGGCATTTTAGGTTGCGGTGCTAATGAGACCTATATACATACATCTAGATCTGTTCTATTGCCAAGACCCGACAGGAGATAATAGATCTACATTCGGATAGATGGTGTTATATACAATGAGGCGACTCCACTTTGATGACGTCATTAGGGTTCTTAATGTAAAATATTCAGAGCGTTTGTCCCGCAAATTTTTATTTCCATAATATGACACAATTTGTCACAAATTTTGCTAGAAATCAACAAAGTATTACTTAAACAGTAAATTTTCTGCGAATATTTAAATGGCTTCAGCCCAAACGTGACCTAGGTATCATACTCATATGTTTATTAATTTTAAAAATGAGATGATAGTTTTCATTGTGTCTTGTCTGCATCCGACGCCACGGTGCATTCAACATTGCATCAGTGCAAAAATAAAGGGCATCAATGATTTATTTTTTTGGCACCACAATAGGCCAGGAGGCCTAATTATAGTTGTGAATTACAGTACAAAACACCCAGGCTTGAGAAAAATCACAATTTTATTTTTGTGTTCTCGCCGGGAATCGAATCCGGAACCTTCCGTGCGTGACTCAAGTGTTTTAACCACTCCACCACGCAGGCCGCCATTTATGACATTAAGTGAGGTAATTAATCCTAAATTTTTGGTGCCAGTCCAGTAACCTCAAATCTTAATGTCGGTCAAAAAAGAAATATGTAAAGTCGATCATACTGGATATCAAGGCCGGAATATGAGAGTGGTATGCAAACGCGATAACCACTATATAACGCGGTGGACTTTTTGAGGAAAGTACGAAAATATTTTTAAAAATGTTGCATGAAATATTTTTAAATTTATTTTTTTTGCTTTTTACAATAAATGTTACTAATATGAAATATACTATTACAGACGCCTTGGCGCAGTTCGTTGTATGACAGCTAACTGTGAAATTGGCGCCGCGGGGTCGATTCTTTCCAGTTCCAAGAAAAAAATCCCAGAAAGGTTTTCTCTCAGTAACTCTGGGTGTTGTGGTGTATTTTTCATAACTTCCTTTCATTTTTCCTCTTTCCCACCTGCTGACAAGCCTCTAAAATAGAAGCTTCGCGGATTATTAAAAAAAAAAAATACAATAAAAAACATACAATGGCATAACCTATTTGTGGGTAAACATTTAAAACCATTAAATGCTACTGGAAGAATACGAGGGATATAAAAAAGTGTCAATATCAAAACATAAATGTTAATTAACATAAATGGAAAAATATATATCCATTAAACAATGAGCTATCTAATTAAGCTTTTTTTAATCCATATTTCAAAAAGTGAATATGGATTCAAGTTATTCAGCTCTATCATATTACTATCACTAAGCAATGTATTAAACTCAAGTCTTGATTTGCAGTGAGGAAATTCTAGTACATGTACATTTATTGGCTAGATTTAAAGTGGCTTTAAGCTTAACGTACCACAAAACTGTTGTATTTTTTTAAACCACAAAGTATAATTAAACTGAAGGGGAGAAGCTGAAATCATCCGATTTACATATTTATAGGATACATATGTTTTTCGTATTCTTGAAAAATATCGTTTCTTCTAAAAACATTTACACTTATTACATAGTTAAAAGGATTTCTTGAAAAATCACCGGGCCAATTTGTAAACATTTTACTTTCTATGTTTCTAATAAACTACAGCAAATGCGTCTTTTAACATCATCTAGCCAGACTCTGACGACAAACAACCGTGTCGTATGTAATAAAAAATACGCGTGTCAAAACATCACTTATTAAAAATTATGGAGAACTGTTTTAGTGGAAGAACTTTATCGTATCCACAGAAAACTGATTCTACTTGAAATATTATTAGGTTAAATTAATAAACCTTACGAAACCGCTTTTTCTATAAATGTATTAGCACAGAACCAGATTTAGATTTCACAAAGAAATATTTTTCAGCTCTTTTTGTACCAAGAGACGTACATGGCAATAAATGTTATTTCAGTAAGAAAACTACCAAACCAACGTTTATTACAACAGTATTATTAATCAGTGGCCAATTATTGGTAATACTGTTTGTATTTTAAAGTTATAAACAAACCAAAAGATGTCTCGTAACTAACATTTTACGTAAAATTGACCTTAATTATATTTAGAATGTTTATCACCGTTTTTTCTCCGCATATATGTACAAGTAACTCCACACATAAGTCAAGTTCTCATCGGTGAGTTCCTCTGATTGGTGAGTTGGCTGCCTACAAACCAGAAATCTATCACATCGCTATATTTATAGTTGGTTAGTTTGGAGGAACTTGTGATAAAGTAGATAATTTTTTTTTTCATACAATTTCGATTAAATGCTAATATTTGTACCGCATGTAAGAAAACATTTTTTATATCCAATTTCATAGTTTCATGAATCTGGGATACGGTTATATATGTATCCTTGGACTAATGTAGTATTGCTGCTGTTGAGCCAAAAAAATATTTACTCCTCTCTTATAATAATTAAATCAATTGTAGAATCATTTATTGATGTATTTTACACTTTTAATATAAAAATCAAACACTGATTTGAGTCAACTGAACACTTGATTTTATTTTTACAATATCAAAACAAAAAAAAATGTGACAATTGTTTTACCTTGCAAGGGCATTTTCAAACGAATGTGAAGATACAATGGATTGATGAATAAAATTAAGCGTTCAGTTGGCTCAAATCAGTGTTTGATTTTTGTAAACAGAGTTCATATACTTAATATTTCATTTCATTTTTTTTTTGCACCACAACAGGCCAGGAGGCCCAATTACAGTGGTGAATTACGTTACAGAACAACCAGGCTTGAGAAAAATCACAATTTTAAATTTTTGTGTTCTCACCGGGAATCGAACCCGGAACCTTCCGTGCGCGAGTCAAGCGTCTTGACCACTACACCACGGAGGCCGCTAGTATGACTTCTTCAATTTCAATAGTTATTAATGTTTTAGTTAGCATAAGTCTGTACCTTCATGTAGGATTAGTTATGAAGATACTGCCAGGAGGAAAGCAAATCTCAAAGATGAAATAATTATTTTCACAATCGTCAGTACTCAATGTTCCGCTAGTGAACATTTTATAGCATTTGACATAGATTTTACTTAATTTTTTTTTTTTTAAAGTAAAAATAAATATTTGCCGTAAATGATTTACCCAGATATTTAATTTTGAGAGCAATTTTTAACGAGTTGTAAATAACACACTATTAAAAAATTGGAATCAAGTTAGGGTACAGTGGGATTCGAACCACGGACATTTGATACGCGAGTCCGTGACATTAGCCACTTCATTTCAATGAAAGTACAAAAGTCTTTCCATTCTTTACTCTTCTCTATTCTACAAACAATGAGTAGCATAAATGGGATCGCCTTTATACCGTTATGCCTGGTCTTCCGATGTTGCCTTTTTAAAATAGTAATGTTTTACTGCTCGTATTTACCATATTTTCATTCCTCTAGCTTTTAATTCACAACATTAATACGTTTCGACTCTGGAGACATCTATTTAATAACTAATAGTTTCAACCAAAAATAACTCGTCACAAAATGATTTCATAAGATCTGTAACAGGTGCACTTACCGTTAGTCAGTATGATGGGTCGTGTCAGAACTAGAAGTCATAAGTTCGTCAGATTATATCGCCTCTAAGATCTCGATAGCTTCCGTTTCTTTTCGCAATAATACCGATGGCCTTTTAGTATAAACACGTATTTATGTTTATTGAGCTCCCGCGAGAGTGTGATATCTGCAATGTATGATGGCTATTTCCATTAACGAATATGTTATTTCCATGCTTGTGTACTTTACACACAAAAAAGCTTACGTATATCCAAACAGGTTCCGTGAATAACTAATTTATTCGTAAATCTGTGTATTGACATGTTTTTTTATTGACAAAACACTATACTATGTCAAAAACTTTTCTGCTTATTCTCACCACAACAGATAAGGAGGAAAACAAAATAAATTTTAAAAAAAACCTAATAAATAAAATACAAATCCAACAATTGAGGGTTGTGACTAGAATTAAACAGCAAAATATTATACAAATTTAGATTCATACATAATCGAATATACAAAATAAAAGTATCATTGAAATCAATAGAAAAACACATGTAAAAACATAAATGAAATGATAATTGAGATATGGTTTCTAGAAACTCACTCTATACTGTAGTAAGAAATGACAATAATAAATAATATGCCAAATAACAGTGAGTACTAAATTTAATAATATTAGATTAAATTATGTCGTAAATTTCGTCACACAAATTAAATATGTACATTTTTGTACATAAATTACAAAATCATTTTAAAATTGTATCTGAAAAACAAAATCAAATATAATAACTAAACTGCACAATAAAGTATTTAAAATGTTTCAAGAATACGGCTGAAATAATCAAATTTCATTTTATCTTTTGCTTGTTGTGTAGAAATAAGTAATAGAAAGAGGAAATAAATAAAAGGATTTCTAAATGCCAAATAAAATGAAATAAATAAAAGAAATCGAAACGAGTAAATAAAAAATGGTTAAGATGTCATTAGAAACAAAATTTTTTGCTCCGAAAGATATTGTGTTTGCTTTTACATTTACTTTCTCCTTTATTTCCTCGATTGAACGTGAACAGAACGAGGTGCCGAAAATGCTTACTTTCGTCTAGTTCACGTTCCAATTTGAAGGCTTGTATTCAAATAAAATAAAATAGTATACTCAACTTTAACAATCTTATTGAGCAAAAAAAAATATTTCGTATGTCGTACTTTTACCATTTTGATTTAATTTAAATGTTTATTTTAAAATTTGAAAGAATACTGACGCAATTTAAGTTAACACCCACTAAAAGGCATTATATTTACTCTTGTGTGGCTGTGATGTCACACTAGTCGACAAAGGACACAAGACTTGATATTTCTCTCTTATTAAAAAAAATTATGAACTCGCATTTTTGTAATCTTCAAATGGACATTTCAACACCGAATTTAGAAAGTAAAATTTGTACAACAATGCTGGATGTTGATACAAAAAATATTTATCCTTGCTACGCAAAGAACGAATGTCCGCTAATTCAGCGACATATCTGTATAAGAGAGAGCACGAATATATAATTCATGACGGACAGGAAGACAGAGACATTGTTCTGTGGCGGGTGTTGTGTAAAACAGATTCGTCGGTTAAAGACAGTAATGCGGGACGCACGCGCGTAATATGAGCGGCGTATTTATGATTTTAAATTTATTTTGCTATAACCGGGCTATATAATATGTTTATTTGCATACATTATGGATAAAGAAATATTAAATATTATGTTTCTATGTTTTTTTTCAAATGTCTGAATTTTAGAATATTCCATCTTTTACAAAGGGATTATTTACCACAGTCTTTTAAGAGTTAAAATACGCCACTGATTATTTCTAAGCTGAACAAACTGGATTTGATTTTAAACGGAAAAGGGACACTTGAAAAAAATGTTTGACTTTAAATTTGTAAACAATTTTATCTCACTTGAGTCCATATTATATTTAATCTCTACTTTAAAAATAATCAACAACTCTTCACCGGTGCCAACGCAAACACTCGCGGGATCGTTATCTTTTTTCACTAAAGGTATTGGAGATTGTTGAATAAATATTATATTTGTAAGCGTACCTATATAAATATGTACGTGTAAGTAGACCCATATATTCGTTTTTTACATTCACGGCAGTCTCTCTTACGCATTTGACCTATTTTTATAAATTGAAAGGAAAAACAGTACGCATTATTTAAATATTTTTATTATTGCGCACATATTATGTAAGTATGCAGTTTCGATTATTGTCACAATTTAAACGTCCCAACTACTTTGTCTACTCTACCTCAGTATTTCTTCATTACCCGCTAAAACCAGACAACCAGTGTCTGTCCGCTACATTATTTGTTAATCGCCGCGCCGCTTTTACATATGTATTCTCCATCCAATCGCGCCAGTGTGTTACCGAAAGCTCGATGTAGAAGGCCTTTCGTGTTACGTGTAAATACGACAAATGGTGGCGTATCTTTAGTGTTATGTGTCTGGACCCAGTTGAGTGCTACATGACCGAGAAAGCTGGATGAGGTCAGTGGTTTCTCTTTTTTGTCTATCTTGCTTGTTAGAGGTTGTGATTGATGGTTGACACCGCGTACTGCGTCGCAACTAGAAAACTAATTTGTTTCCTTTAAATGTAATTGTAGTTCACTTGTCTCTATAATATCTTTGAAGCCCTAGGGCTCCGCCCCCACTTTTTCGCGATTCACATCCGCAGTAAAAATTTGTTTTTCTTACCAGGTAAAGTTACGTTAGGTTTCTGTGGTAGTGTGGCTGAATTAATATCAAAGCAATGGTCCAAGGTTCGATTTATACTTTATCACATCTGTATATGTGTATGTATAACTCTTATGCCCAATAGTTATTGTTTTTAATGTCATTTTCTCTACGTAGTTAAAAAATAATTACAAACCGTTCAAACTTCAAAATCAGGCAGTGGGTCCAATTGTTGCGTAGAATATTTTTACTTATTAATAAAATCGTATGATTGAATATAATTTTAAAGTAGTAATATCAATGTTTTTGTTTGGGTCCTGCTTAAAATACAAATAATTATTTTTCAACAACAACAACAACAAACCATCACGCCGTTTCCCCGTAGGGGTAGGCAGAGAGGATAGAACGCCATAACACTCTATCTTGGCATACAGACCTCGCTTCTTCTACATTCATACATCTTCTCATGCACGCACGCTGATTATTCCTACTTTTGACATGTCCATCTTCAAGTATTTGATGGACTTGATCGTGCCATGTCTTTCTCGGTCTTCCTCGTTTTCTGCATCCATCAACATTTGCGTCGTAGATCCTTTTAGCCGTTCTTTCGCTGTCCATTCGCTCTACATGTCCAAACCAACGCAGCACCCCTTTCTTGATTCTGTCAATAATGCATGTCTCAGCCATACACACTTCACGGATCTCGTCATTTGTGCACCTATCATACATCGTTTTACCACACATTCGCCTGAGGGATCGCATTTCGACAACATTCAACCTACTTTCATAATTATTTTTCCAATTCCATACTTCGCTCCCATACATTAGAGTTGGAACTAGAACTCCGTTGTGAACTGCTAGTTCAGCCTCCTGCGATAAACATTTGTTTGCCAAAGTAGATTTTAGTTCACCGTTCACCCTGTTCCCGGCACTCACCCTCCTTTCTATATCTGTCTCGGCCTTTCCGTCCCTAGTAAACATACTTCCCAGGTACACAAATTCTTCTACCTGATTAATTATTTTTAATAAGCTATTATAATATATCTGTCTACGGGCGGATGAATAAATTAAGTTGTGTGTGTGAAATAAAACCAGAAACTTGGACGAGTGTTTTTGACTCGATTGAGGTGAAAACCTGAAAAAGGAAATTGAGTAAGTGTCCATCTCGTAGAGTAGTGATTAGGGCATTCGCCTAACATATTTGAGGTTCTGGGTTCGATTTCGAGTAGGGTCAAGGTAAAACATTTGATTTGAATCTGGTTTCACATTGCTTACATTGTCGTTGGACTGGCATCTGAAGTGTAAAGCTTTTGTTTCCTAGGAAAGCGGTGCCATTATCTAGCGGTCGTAGTAAACAGTAATGCGGTGGGTTTAATAAGACAACCGTCTTGATGAGATGTAAACTAAGAAAGTCATCTGGCAACCGTGACGGCTTATCTGACAAAAATATGTGCTGGAATGCAATCTGTCATCTGTCATATTTTTTAGTAGTCATATTGATTGCTTCATCAGTTTCTTATTCAATTTTAAACAATTTCAAAATCATGCGTCCTTCGCATGCCCGAATATCCTAGAATTTATGTAGGTATATGATATTTCAAGTAGCGTCTCGACATTTCTATACATAACTTGTTACTACCGCACTTTGCTCTTCCCATTAATCATTAATTTATTTATTATATATATATATATGACCTAAGCCAAATACAACAGTTACATGAAGAAACATAAATACAAGAAACTGAAAAAAAAGAAAATAAAGCTATGAAGCACAGACAAACAAGGGCAAGAAAAAAATGGTAAACGATATATAAAACGATTTCTTACAAACCTAATCAGAATTTCGTCACTTTCGCTAGTTCACATCACTTTTGTACTAATTTTGACTGCGTCAACATGCAATATTGTTCACCGCTACACGAGAACAGCCATTCGAAGACTGCTCGCACTGCTATGACGGCCATTCTCCAAATGGCGGCACCGATGTATGACGTTATGTTCACAGTTAACGCTCTCTAGGAAACTAGCGCCATTAATTTGTAAAGATAACGTTTAATAACGTAATCCGTTGCCACATGACGGCCGCTAGATAGCAAAATTGCTCTCCTAGGACACCATAGTTTTAGAATGATCACCTTACTTTCACGCAACAGATGATCGCGATGCACCGCTGGGTACATATAAAAAAATGTGGTGAATATCAATGTTTATAAAATCAAATTTTTGAAAAAGCTGCCAGTTTTCAAACTTTGCATCAATCTTAGTAAATTGTAAGTCATATTCTGTGCAGGAAATAATTTTATATTAAATTTAAAGTCAACTGTACTTTAAATTTCAGGAGTTTTCTATTTAAAAATAAATATCAAGCTACATAATGTGCTGTACTCTAAATCCCATTTTATGCAGTCAAATCCACATGACTGATAAAATTACAAAGAGTGACTGAATTAATTTATATGATATTATTTTAGTTTATTTAATAACAGC